>NW_011494607.1:8652865-8657927 GCF_000754665.1 Bison bison bison
ACAGCTGCAAGGAGATCCAACCAGTCCATTCTGAAGATCAGCCCTGGGATTTCTTTAGAAGGAATGATGCTAAAGCTGAAACTCCAGTACTCTGGCCACCTCATGTGAAGAGTTGACTCATTGGAAAAGACTCTGATGCTGGGAGGGATTGGGGGCAAGAGGAGAAGGGGACGATAGAGGATGAGATGGCTGGATGGCATCACTGACTCGATGGATGTGAGTCTGGGTGAACTCCGGGAGTTGGTGATGGACAGGGAGGCCTGGCGTGTTGCGATTCATGGGGTCGCAAAGAGTCGGACATGACTGAGCGACTGATCTGATCTGATCTGATGACTTTTTATAGCCAACCTAAGGGGTTTTATAATGTTTCTCTGGTCACTTAAGCTGTATTTAGAATTTTTAGTAGTACTTTCTGAAAATTTCCAAGGCATAGCATAAAAATTTGTGTTACAGACGTGTTTCTTCTTGATTCTTTCTCCCTTGGTCTCACCGTTCCCCACCTCCATCCCTTCAATTCCTCCACACACATACCCCCGACACCTCCCAGTTCTGGGTCAGTTTATTTTTCCCCTCACGTGTAGTGATTATTGTAAATTCAGCTCTAAGGCCATCTCTCAGGTTTCAGATTTCCTTTAAGAGAACTGTGCCCTATTCCTGCCTCACTTTCTTATATCCAGCACAAAAGTAAGTTACAGAAATAGAGGAAACATCTGTTTATAAAATGTGATATTTGAGTAAAATTCTAAATGCAAAATGGTTAACGGCAGAGCTTCATAGAATCAGGTCAGCCTTGTCTTGATTGGGTTTCCCGTGGTTTTTAATGCTACATGGGTCATACTGTGTGTAGACGCCTTCTGCCATGCTTTTCATGTCGCTCTCTACTTCTGTTGCCACCATTTTAATTCACAACATTAGCTCACATCTCTGGCCCGTTAACTTTTTCACTGGGTTTTCCCTGCCTCTGTGGTCAAGTTCCTTCAATCTGCAAATCCCACCAGCAGTGGCTGGATTTATATGTCTGGACATTGTTAGGAGTGGGGTCACTGTGCTGTCTAGAATACCCCCAGCATTATGGTCCCGACTCTCAGCCTCTGCAAGCCTCTTTACTGTGAGTGCCACATTAATTTTCTAGTCTTATTACCTGCTGCTCCTTGACCCCCAGATTCTACCCTGTTGATCTGACAAGCCTGACAGTCCCTGAGCGGGTATTGCTTTTCCTCCCACCTGTCTCTGTGCTGAGAAATCTGACCCACCTTGGAAGTGGCACCATCTTCTCCTGCATTACTTTCCAGATCCCTGCCGTTGGCAGCGTTCCTCTGCTTTAGTCAGCTCTGGTGTCACTCATTGGGAATTATTTTTACGTTTGTAGGCTCTTAGCTGCCTTGCCAGAGGGTAGGAACCAGCTCATCCCCTGGACACACTCAACCTGCTTGGTCTGCGGCGCTCAGTCTTTCATCCCCTTCTGGTTCTTTCCCCGTCACCGTTCTCATTTCTCCTGCTGTAAAATAACAACTGCTGCAAATTCTCCTTTTATCCAAATTCCCTCCCAGTACAGCCATCTCTTTCTCTTGCCGTCATCATTTTTTTTTAATGGAAGAGACTGGCTTTGTTGATTTTTCTGATAAAGTTTATTGGAGAAAAATACAAATAATACAGAATTTGAAGAGGGTAAAAATCATCCCAAATGCCATCACCCAAAGATAAATTGCTTTTTTACTAAACATCCTGTCCCATTTCACACATAAACACACACACTCTTGTGTGTGATACACAATTTTATATCAGTGAAATCACAGTGGACATACTGTCCAGTGAGCTCCTTAAAAAAATTCAGTATTTTGGGGACATCTTTCCATGTCAGTTCATGTTAATCCTCATCATTTCTATAAGCAGTTCACACGTCGTCCATTGGATAAAAAATTATTTACCACCTTTTGATGAGGATACCCATTCTTTCCTCATTTCTCATTTGTATTGCTAATACTGTAGTTATATTGGTTAGGGGTCTCCAGAAAACCAGTCAATCCTAAGGGAAATCAACCCTGAATATTCACTGGAAGGATTGATGTTGAAGCTGAAGCTACAATACTTTGGGCATCTGATGCGAAGAATCGACTCATTGGAAAAGACCCTGATGCTGAGAAAGATTGAAGGCAGGAGAGGGATAACAGAAGATGAAATGGTTGGATGACATCATCAACTCAATGGACATGAATTTGAGCAAACTCTGGGAGATGATGAAGTACAGGGAAACCTGGCGTGCTGCGGTTTTCGCAAAGAGTTGCGAAGAGTCAGACATGACTGAGTGACTGAACAACTCCAGAGAAACAGAACCAGGGGACACACACGTGGAAACATTTTTATAAAGAATTGGCTCATGTGATTATAGAGGCTGAGAAATCCCAAGAAATCTCCTGGAAAGCCTGAGAACCAGCAGGCAGGCAGGCAGGCAGGCCTCAGGCAGAGAGAGTAGGTTTTCTCTTGCTCATCCTTTTATTCTATCAGAACTCATAAGGATTGGATGAAACATTAGGGAGGACCATCTACTTTACCCAGTCTACTGATTCAAATGGCACTCATATTCAGAAACATCCTTATGACACCCAGAAATATGTTTAACCAAATAGCTGGGTACCCAGTGGCTCAACTAAGCTGGGACAGAAAATTAACCATTCTAGTAGTTAATATCTTTATATAGCTATTCTTAAACTCACCCCTCTCTTCCCAGTATCCCTTTAAAAAATATATTGTTTATTTATTTGACGGCACCAGGCCTTAGTCGTGGCATGCAGGGTCTTTTAGTTGCAGTACGTGGGATCTAGTTCCCTGACCAGAGGTTGAATTTGGGCCCCTGAGTTGGGACTGCAGAGTCTTAGCCACTGGACCACCAGCGAAGTCCCCCCATTATCTCTTTAGGATAAATTCCTGCATGTGAAATTCGTGGGTCAAATGTGTGTGTATTCTAGATGATTTTATTGCCCATCAGAAAGGTAAAGTTTTCAGTGGCTTTTCCACTGCCTTCACCAACATGAATATTGCCAAATCATCCTAATCTTTGTCAACTTTATGCTTTAAAAATCTCTCTTTTTTTTTTTTGCATTTCTTTCAAGAGTAAGATTGAATATTATTTTGTAAGTTAATGTTTGCATGTGTTTGTGTTTTCTTTCAATTAGACTGACTGCTGTATACTGGACTCTTTTAGGGTCCTAAATCCAAATAATTCCAGTCTTTAATGGAGCTTTTGATTTTGTGTGTGTGTGGAACTGCCTAATCAGATCCTCTGTCCATTTTACTATTTGAGTGTTTTGTCTTTATTCATTGATAAGAACTTTTCAAAAATTATGCATGCTACCCCATTTTAAACTGTGGTGCTGGAGAAGGCTCTTGGAGAGTCCCCTGGACAGCCAGGACATCAAACCAGTCAATCCTAAAGGAAATCAACTCTGAATATTCATTGGAAGGACTGATGCTGAAGGTAGTTCAATAGTTTGGACACCTGAGGTGAAGAGCCTACTCACTGGAAAAGGCCTTGATGCTGAGAAAGATTGAGGGCAGGAAGAGAAGCAGGCAGAAGAGAATGAGATGGTTAGGTAGCACCACTGACTCAGTAAACATGACTCTGAGCAAACTCCAGGAGATAGTGAAGGACAGGGAAGCCTGGTGTGCCGCAGTCCATGGGGTCTCAAAGAGTCTGATTCAACTTAGTGACTAAACAACATTAGTATATATTATCACAGTTTTAAATTTTTGGCTTTTCAGTTTTAATAAAGAAGAATGGAGCTGGAGGAATGAAGCTTCCTGACTTCAGGTTATACTACAAAGCTACAGTCATCAAGACAGTATAGTACTGGCATAAAAACAGAAATATAGACCAATGGAACAAGATAGAAAGTCCAGAAATAAACCCGTGCACCTATGGGTACTTTATTTTTTGCAAAGGAGGCAAGAATATACAATGGGGCAAAGACAGCCTCTTCAATAAATGGTGCTGGGAAAACTGGACAGCTACATGTAAAAGAATGAAATCAGAACACTTCCTAACACCATACACAAAGATAAACTCAAAATGGATTAAAGACCTAAATGTAAGACCAGAAACTATAAAACTCTTAGAGGAAAACACAGGGAGAACGCTCGATGACATAAACCAAAGCAAGATCCTCTATGACCCACCTCCTAGAGTAACAGAAATAGAACAAAAGTAAACAAGTGGGACCCAATTGAACTTAAAAGCTTTTGCACAGCAAAGGAAACTATAAGCAAAGTGAAAAGACAACCCTCAGAATGGGATAAAATAATAGCAAATGAAACAACTGACAAAGGATTAATTTCCAAAATATGTAAGCAGCTCATACAGCTCAATACCAGAAAAACAAACAACCCAATCAAAAAGTGAGGAAAAAGCCTGGATGGACATTTCTCCAAAGAAGACATACAGATGGCTAGCGGACACATGAAAAGATGCTCAACATTGCTCATTATTAGAGAAATGCAAGTCAAAGCTACAATGAGATGTCACCTCACACTGGTCAGAATGGCCCTCATCAAAAAGTCTACAAACAATAAATGCTGGAGAGGGTGTGGAGAAAGGGAACACTCTTGCACTGTTGGTGGGAATGTAAATTGATACAGCCGCTATGGAAGACGGTATGGAGTGTCCTTAAAAAACTAGGAATAGAACCACTGTATGGCCCAGCAATCCCACTCCTAGGCATATACCCTGAAGAATCCAAAATTGAAAGAGACACATGTATCCCATTGTTCATTGCAGCACTATTTGCAATAGCTAGAACATTGAAGCAACAGAGATTTCCATTGACAGATGAATGGATGAAGAAGTTGTGGTATATATCCACAATGGAATATTCAGTTCAGTTCAGTTCAGTTGCTCAGTCGTGTCTGACTCTTTGCAACCCCATGAATCGCAGCACGCCAGGCCTCCCTGTCCATCACCAACTCCTGGAGTTTACCCAAACTCATGTCCATTGAGTCGGTGATGCCATCCAGCCATCTCATCCTCTGTCATCCCCTTCTCCTCCTGACCCCAATCCTTCCCAGCATC
>NW_011494607.1:8658027-8667062 GCF_000754665.1 Bison bison bison
AGTACTGGAGTTTCAGCTCCAGCATCAGTCCTTCCAGTGAATACCCAGGACTGATCTTTAGGATGGACTGGTTGGATCTCCTTGCAGTCCAAGGGACTCTCAAGAGTCTTCTCCAACACCACAGTCTATAGGCATCAATTCTTCGGCACTCAGCTTTCTTCACAGTCCAACTCTCACATCCATACCTGACCACTGGAAAAACCATTTACTTGGCCATAAAAAGAACAGGTGGATGAATCTAGATCCTATTATACAGAGTGAAGTGAGTCAGAAAGAGAAAGAGAAATACCATATTTTAACACATATATACGGAATCTAGAAAAATGGTACTGAAGAATTTATTTAGAGGGCAACAGTGGAGAAACAGACATAGAGAATAGACTTATGGACATGGGGAGAGGGAAGGAGAGGGTGAGATGTATGGAAAGAGTAACATGGAAAACTTACATTACTGTATGTAAAATAGGTAGCCAACAGGAAATTGCTGTATGGGTCAGGAAACTCAAATAGGGGCTCTGTATCAACCTAGAGGGTTGGGGTTGGGAGGGAGATAGGAAGAAGTTTCAAAAGGGAGGGGATATATGTATACCTATGGCTGATTCATGTTGAGGTTTGACAGAAAACAGCCAGATTCTGTAAAGCAATTATCTTTCAATAAAAAATAAATTAATTTAAAAAAAATTGAGGGGCTTTTATGATTAATATGAAAAGGCCTTTGTACTCCTAAAATTGTAAAAATATTAATCCATAGTTTCTTCTGGTATTTTTATGGTTTTCTTTTTTTAATTATCATTTATTTTTTATACTTAAAATGGACATGAGTTTGGGTAGGCTCCGGGAGTTGGTGTTGGACAGGGAGGCCTGGCGTGCTGTGGTTTGTGGGGTCTCAAAGAGTAGGACACGACTGAACTACTGAACTGAACTGATATTATAGATATTGTAACATCTATAATTTTGCTTTCATTTTTGTAATTTCTTTCCTCTTTTTCTTTGGCTGCACTGCACTGGCACGTGGGATCTTAGTTCCCCAAACAGGAATTGAACCCATGCCCCCTGCAGTGAAAGCATGGTGCCCTAACTAACAGATTGCCAGATAATTCCCTATTTTTATACCTTCTAATAGGTAGTGACCTCTTTGTTTTCAGTGGCTGTTTAATTCATTGGGTACTGCTAAACACATATATGGATTGCATTATTTCTTCTTTATTAGCTGAACTGTAAAGAGAAACTTTATCTCATTTACTATTCGGTTCACTATTTTGATTACTCATTTACTATTTGGTACAGTTCAAAATAGGACAGGTAGAATAAATCTTAATTCTTTATCAGTTAGATTTTATAGGAGCTTTCTCATGATAAAACTAGTGTAATCTTAGTCTACTGCACAGAACACAGTGCCTATTGGAATAGCTTCTTGAAATACCTTTCTTTTAAGTAACGGTGTAGAGATTTGTACAAGATCCTACAGATAGTGGATTAGGTAAGAGGTTGTGTAGTTCCATCTCCTGTGTTTTCCCTAAACGAGAAGTGACCATTTCTGCTTGCAGTCCATCCTTCCTCCCTCCCTTCCATCTCCAAACACATGAATATAAATGCCTGTATGTATTATATATGCACATGCTTATCACTTCAAGTTCCAGTCCCATAAGGTCAAACTCTAGGTGACTGATTGGCCCAGAGTTAGTGAATCTACGGTACATGCCTGCTGGGTGAAGGAGCCCCTTGGAGGAGCAGGAACAGCTAGTTATTGGAGGTTGCTGTGCTTCTTGGATCTTCGCTTGTCTCTGGCAATAGTCCTGCTTCACGGTGGACCTGCCAAAAATTCGTTGGGTGCTTTCCTGTCAGTCCCTCTCTGGATAGCCTGTGCCAGGAGTGTGGATACAGCACCTGGGGATTCAGCGGAAAACCTCAGGGTGACAGGTGCTGACACGCCTGGCTCCAGGTTAGAAGGAGACGATCTTGCTGCCACCATCTCAGCATCTCACCAAATCTCCCCATCTCTCAGCATCTGGGCTATGACTGGCTTCCTCTACAAGGCAGGACAAATCACACTGTTTCTTGCTGCTAGCACACTGCCCCCCAACACCCCATCTCCCGAAACAACCAAAGTCATTCACTCTCCTGCTCCCACGACTGCTGATTGCTCAGGGCAACGTGTAATGTCTGTGTAATGGCTCTGTGAGGAGGATTCAGGTTCCCAGGTACCTGGGCTCACACCTGGCCAGGAAAAGCCCCAGAGGCAGAGAGGCCACTGCCTGCTTCCTGACCTCTCACCTGCCCCCATGGTCACTGGCCTGTCGTCATGCTTTGCTTCTACTTCCTTTGTGGTTAATAGAGATTCTTTAAATCAGACATTGTCGATTTTTATATTCCTGATCAGGCATCTCACGTTTTGAATTCAGGCACACTATAAGTTTTTGCTCCCTTGCCTTTGTTTTTTGTTTTTATGTAATCACTGCTGTAGGTCTAGAGAATTGACTAAAACTTGTTTTTCTTCAAAGGTGTCATTTCTTGGTTTTTCTTTCCTTATAAAATCTTGTCTTTATTCTTATCCTTCTAGGGTTGCCTAATCGTAAGTCTCACCAGAGAATGTCTGTGTCCCTGATGCATAGTGTTGATTTTAAGAGAAGTAACATTATTTTGTAAAGTAACATCTCACATTACTAGTGCGAATGGTTTTTTAAAAAATTTGTTTTCTAAGCAACTGTCAATCCAGTTAATGGTGGGACTTGAGGCTTAAAAATTGACATCTTATAGGGAATTCCCCAGAGGTCCAGTGGTTAAGACTTGGGCTTTCACTGCTGTGGACCTGGGTTTAATCCTTGGTTGGGGAACTAAGATCGCACAAGTCACAGCAGTGCACCCAAAAAAAACCAAAAAAATTGACAACGGGTAATGCTGTGTATGAAGGGGATACAGGAGGTAATGCTTATCTGCCAGACTTCCCCAGATGGCCCCATGAAATACTATACAACTCACCCAGCTTCCTTTTATCTTTTGCTTCTCACCTCTAAAGCTGTCATTAGCTTGAGGTCGAGAAAAAAATGTTCAGAATGTGTAGTGGTCCACAAATAGATATGATCAGTGTTCATAAAGATGCTTTCATTGACAAACTATAAGTATCAATAACTTGTAAAATTTTTTCTCTTTTTTAATCTGAAAATTGCCCACTACATTGTTAATTGAATATAGTCTAGAAATAAGCCTAATTCATTAATTTCATTTTGGCTTGAAATTATTTGTACTTCTACTCTGCCTCCTTTATAGCCTACACTGAAGAGATATAATTTAACTTACATTCTTGAACTGATCAGAATATTTGTACTTTATACAAATATCAGATCAAATATTTCTTGATCTGATCAGAATATTTGTACTCCCTACCACTGAGGGAGTCAATGTAAAATGAGAAATTTGTCTTACTTATAAATTGTCAGAAGGCAACAATCTCAAGACTCATGATGTAAATATGAACAGATGGACGGAAACACACTTATTTAGGAGACAAACTCTAGGAGCCCAAACCTAAGATCTGGACATTTCCTGTTTAAGCAAAAATAAGAAAAAATGAGAGCATATATGGCTCCCATTCTATGACTGTTTCAAATAAGAGTTGCTGTACTTTAAATTCTGTTTGTGAAGCTGGGAGCTAAGAAGAAAACAATCTAAAATGTGCATGTTTCAACTAAATCTGTATCTTAGCATCTGTACTGGCATGCATATGATTGGAACATGTAGAGTTGAATCAACACCCTTGTTTCTGGTTGGTTGCCAGAAATAAAGACATCAAAGGAAATAGTAAACCAGGCAGTGAATCAAAGCTGCATGAGCTTTCCATTTAGTAGTTATTGTAAGTCTCTCAACTGCTTTCTGACTGAAACTGTACTTCTTATAGCCCCCTGTGAGAAAGGGCCGCCCTAGGTAGACCAGTTGTTCATTCTTATTAACCTTTACTTTGTACATATGTAGAGTTGTTTCCCAGATATGTGGAAATGCACAAAGGGAGTGAAACGTTAATGGGTTTAACAAATACTGACAAATTGTCCTTTGGAAAGGGTGTATCCATGTGCACTTCCACCAACAAGTGAAGGTGAAACCAAGCACTGAGTTGTAACAAATACTGTGGGTTGTTTGTTGGGAGCCAGACTAGACTGAAGTTTACCAGTCATCTTCTAGTCAAGAAGTTGATTCTTGGAATGGCTGGAAGCTATTTCAGACAGTGTAAAAAGATTTACAGATATTCTTAGAAAAGAACATTTTCTAAGAATACTTAGAATACATTTTCATAAATACTGTAAAATGAAAATATATAACTATATCGAATCTTTAAAAATAACACATAATCCTACTTTCAATAGATACTCATTTTTGCAAATTACTGCCGGCATATGGATATATTTTACTGGTTATAATTTGTATAATTTACTGTGTTACAATTTTTTTCCCCACAGAACTGTCTCATAAGCTGTTTCCTGTTTCTGTATGTTCATAATGGTCATTTAAAAGCTAAATTTTGTCATTGTACCATAATGTGCTAATTCCCCTCTTAATATTGAATATTTAATATACAACCAAATACTTTTTTTTTACAACCGAATAAAACTGCATGTTCTTAATTAAGATATATTGTATTGTTCTGATTATGCGAGTAATATAATTCATTATTTAAAAATTTGGAAAACACACAAAAATTAGGAAGAAATACCCAAAACTCTTTCTATAACTTCTGTTAATGAACACTGTGAGCATTATATATTTTTTCTCTTTTCTTCCCTAATATTTTATTTTGCAGTTTGAGAATATACTATTTGTGTGAAACATGTTCATTTTTACATATTTCTAAACTCAGGTTTTTTTGGCTGTACCATGTAGCATTTGGAATCTTAGTTCCCTGACCAGGAATCGGCCCCATGCAGTCTGCAGTGGAAGCGCAGATTCTTAACCACTGGACTGCCAGGGAAGTCCTTAAATCTTTAAAAATACCATTTTTCTGTTTTTAAAAAAGTGGAAGGTGCTTTTTTTCCCTGACTATAACAGTAATTTGAAACTACTACAGAAAATTGAGAAACAATTCCAGGCATCCATAATATCACCCTGAGGCATATACCATTAATATTTTGGTTTATTACCTTCACATTTTATTTCTTTAAAGAAAATTTGAGAACTTCTACCATTAGTGGTTAATGTGGGGATGATCATGGACTCTAAAATAAAACCCAAGTTAAGAATTCTTACTCTATACATGGATATACCCCTTTTAAAATTAAACATTATAAAACAGGCATTTAAAAATTGTTCTGAACTCTCATAAATCTACACATTTGCTGATTGTTATGGGTTGAATTGTGTCCCCCTAAAATGCACTGTGAAAGTCCTAACTCCCTTTATCTCAGGTTGTCAGTTTATTTGTAGATAAGGTCTGTATTGAGGAGGTCATTGGTGTGGGTCCTAGTCCAGCCCGACTGGTATCTTTATGAAAAGAGGAAATTCGGAGACAGACTGAGATGGAGATGTTATCCATTCACAGGACAAGAAGAGAGACCTGGAGTGGATCCTTCCCTCACAGCTCTCAAAAGGCATCAACTCTGCTGACACTTTTATTTCAGACTTGTGACCTCCAGAATCGGGAGACAATAAATTGTGACTTGTTTAGGTCACCAGGTTTGTGGTATTTGGTTATGGCAGCCCTCAAAGGCAAATGCCCTGATTACATATGTAATCTTACATAATATAGACGTTTGGATGCTGGTTTACTGTGCTGGGTTGGGAGTACTAAACCAACAAAGTCAAGCTCCCTGACTTTGAGGTGCTTAGACTGGCACATAGGAATTGAACCCTGGGGTCATGCTGTGGTGGGCAGTGCTCAGGGTATCATGGGAGCCCAGAGCTGGCCCAGGGGTGAGGGCAGATTTCCCAGGAGAAGTACCACTTGAGCTGAGTTTGGAAGAACCACTGGAAGCTTACTTAATGTTTCTATTGTTGAACATTAGGGTGTTTTTACTTTCCTGTGTTTTTCAATTATTTCTTTAGGATAGATTCACAGCAATGCATTATTGAATTGCATAACATCCCAATGTGAAACTTGAAACGTCATTTTCAGGGCAGTATAATATTCTAGTAAGTGGACGTTTCCATGTTTATTGAATCATCCTCTTTTGTTGGATAAGACTCTCCCTGATGCTGTTTCCAGTTTTGCTATTATAAATAATGCTGTCAGGAACATCTTTCTGCAGAAAGCTTTCCCCACAATTAGAAGTATTTCCTTAGTGATAGAATCCTAGAAATAGAATTACAGTATCAAAAAAGTCAAATTATTTTTCAGAAATACTGATTTACATTCCCATTAGTAATCAAGTAAAAATTTATGAGCATATCCATTTTAATTTATTATCATCTTTTATACCCTTTGGGGGCTTCCCTCATAGCTCAGTTGGTAAAGAATCTGCCTGCAATGCGGAAACCTGGGTTCGATCCCTGGGTTGGGAAGATCCCCTGGAAAAGGGAAAGGCTACCTGTTCCAGTATTCTGGCCTGGAAAATTCCATGGACTATATAGGCCAGAGTGTGTTAAAACAATTCAGTACTTACCTCTTTTGAAGACTGAACCTTTCCTAGGAAGCAAAGTGAGATTTGTGTTATTTGGGATGGAAGACCCCCTCCTCCTCAGATTCTTTCCTCCCCCTGAGAAAAACCTGCTTAAAGGGCATTGCACCATCACAAACCTGCCCACAGAATTTCTGTGCTGGTTTCTCACCAGCAGATGTGTGCATTGGCCTCTGCTTATCCTCTCTTAGGTCAGTGCTTATCTGAAATCTAATTGTCCCAAAAGATCAGCCTTCCAAGTGGGCTATTTCTGTTCTATTCCGAGGTTTTTTCAAAAAGACTCTTGTCCTCTGCATTCTCTTAGACCCTAAATGTTGGCAGAGTATCTACTGTCATAGAGTAAACAAAAACCTCACCATCGTGGTGACATGCTAGACCTATGTGGGCGTGAAGGAACCATAGAGGAGTGACGGGGTTCTCAGTGAGAGAAGAGTTTGCTGACAAGCTTTGTATTGTTGCTTCATTTTAAAAGTGAGGTGAGAGACCTCCCTGGTGGTCCAGTGGCTAAGACTCCCTGCTTCTAATGCAAGGGGCCCCGGTTCAATCCCTGGTCAGGGAACTAGATTCCACATGCCCCAACTAAGAGTTTGAATGTCACACACAACTAAAACGTGGTGCAGCCAAATAAATAAAGAAGTTTTTTCTTTTTTTTTAAAAAAGAGAGCATTGAAGGTAAAATTTGCTCTTTAAAAAAAAGTGAGTGTGAGTATATTTTATTCACTCAACTAGATAGTGAATATCAAGGAGCGAGGACTCACCTTTATTAGTTTGTGTTCTCTGCCCCAAAGATTGCCCTGCATAATTAATTGATGCTGAATAATCATTGATATAATTTTAAAAAATGTCCCACTAGTTACTTAAAAAACTTTACTCTTGAAGTCAGGGGAAAAAAAAACAAAGTCATGCATAGTTTAAACACTACAGAAGCACATATATGGAAAGTATAAATCTCTTATATTCCTATCCCATGAAGATGAACAACCAGGGTCTGCAATTTAGGATGTTTCTCCAAATTTTTTTCCTAGCATTTAAAAAAAATATAATGATGCTTAACCTAAGTAACAATAAATGAAATACAGAGTGAACAAAAACAAGATTCCCCCCATCCTGTTCTCAATGACAAAGCAAAACATAAAAATACAGATTGATCGCGTCCATGTTGGTGGTCAGGTAGGAAAATGGCACACCCGTAGGGCAGGGGAGGGAGAGTAAATCTATTTGGAGGGTAATTTGTCAGTAATTACCAAAATTTTATCCATGCATATCTTGTGCATTTTCTCTGTTGACTTTAGAAAAAGGAGAATGTTGAGAGCTGTTTTATAATAGTGTTCTTAGGTGATGTGCCAGTGTATTGGTGGTGGTGGTGGTGTGTGCGTGCTCAGCCACGTCTGACTCTTGGTAAGCCCACGGACTGTAGCCCGCCAGGCTCCTCCGTTCACGGAATTTTCCAGGCAAGAGCACTGGATCGAGTTGCCATTTCCTACTCCAGGGGTTCTTCCCTATCCAGGGATCCAGCCCACGTCTCTTGCATCTCCTGCATTGGCAGGTATGTTCTTTACCACTGTGTCACCTGGGAAGCCCGATGGTTGTGGTGGTGGTGGTTAGGTGTCTACTGGGTGAGGAGGCTTCAAGTCTCTTCTGAATCTGCTTGGTACCCAGAACAGTGCTGGGGGCAATGTGGGTCAAAGCAGTTCTCTTATTCTTTCCCAATGTAGATGGAGAGAGAAGCTTTCCTGGGGAGGAGATTTTTAAGGGGGAAACAGTCCCCCTTAAGAAGGTCCCCTCAGTCCCTGCGGACACTTTTGGAAGGCGTTCCCTAGAACTCCCTCCTTGCCTTTGCTTCTCAGTCCTAAATTAGCAGAGAGATCCTGCCCTATGAAATATTCATAAGATTCAACTGACCGTAAAACACTTTGTAAATTTAAGTGCTGTAAGTGACCCAGATTATATCAGCAACTTTTTGAGAAATGGGAAGAGGAAGGAGAAGGAAGGTAAGGGAATGGATCCAGGGAGCCAACCTTGCCATTCACAGACCGTGATAAATGGGTCACAGATCTGCACTTTTGTAATTTCAGAAATGACTAAGGCTTGGACTGTTTTTGAGCATCACAAGAGTGGCTTCGTCTCAAGATAAATCAGTCGATACATTACACAAATTATGCCACTTTTTAAATCCATATATATTGTTTTCATAATCATCCTGTTTCCAGCTCGAAAGATCCTGAGAACCCATAGGTAGTCAGGGGGATCTTCTCACGTCAGAGGCTAAGTAAGGAAGTCCCTGAAGGCAGCTGGCCTGGAAGGAGTTTCTGCCATCACCTCTCTTGGGGAGAGGGGGCATGGGGTAGGTCTAGGAGTCTTGCAGGACAGCAGCCTTGGGTCTGACTCTTGGTGGGGTGGCGGGGCAGAGGCAGTGTTTTTCACTGTTAGACA
>NW_011494607.1:8667162-8679706 GCF_000754665.1 Bison bison bison
TCCTACTCCAGGGGTTCTTCCCTATCCAGGGATCCAGCCCACGTCTCTTGCATCTCCTGCATTGGCAGGTATGTTCTTTACCACTGTGTCACCTGGGAAGCCCGATGGTTGTGGTGGTGGTGGTTAGGTGTCTACTGGGTGAGGAGGCTTCAAGTCTCTTCTGAATCTGCTTGGTACCCAGAACAGTGCTGGGTGGTGGTGGTTAGGTGTCTACTGGATGAGGAGGCTTGAAGTCTCTTCTGAATCTGCTTGGTACCCAGAACAGTGCTGGGGGCAATGTGGGTCAAAGCAGTTCTCTTATTCTTTCCCAATGTAGATGGAGAGAGAAGCTTTCCTGGGGAGGAGATTTTTAAGGGGGAAACAGTCCCCCTTAAGAAGGTCCCCTCAGTCCCTGCGGACACTTTTGGAAGGCGTTCCCTAGAACTCCCTCCTTGCCTTTGCTTCTCAGTCCTAAATTAGCAGAGAGATCCTGCCCTATGAAATATTCATAAGATTCAACTGACCGTAAAACACTTTGTAAATTTAAGTGCTGTAAGTGACCCAGATTATATCAGCAACTTTTTGAGAAATGGGAAGAGGAAGGAGAAGGAAGGTAAGGGAATGGATCCAGGGAGCCAACCTTGCCATTCACAGACCGTGATAAATGGGTCACAGATCTGCACTTTTGTAATTTCAGAAATGACTAAGGCTTGGACTGTTTTTGAGCATCACAAGAGTGGCTTCGTCTCAAGATAAATCAGTCGATACATTACACAAATTATGCCACTTTTTAAATCCATATATATTGTTTTCATAATCATCCTGTTTCCAGCTCGAAAGATCCTGAGAACCCATAGGTAGTCAGGGGGATCTTCTCACGTCAGAGGCTAAGTAAGGAAGTCCCTGAAGGCAGCTGGCCTGGAAGGAGTTTCTGCCATCACCTCTCTTGGGGAGAGGGGGCATGGGGTAGGTCTAGGAGTCTTGCAGGACAGCAGCCTTGGGTCTGACTCTTGGTGGGGTGGCGGGGCAGAGGCAGTGTTTTTCACTGTTAGACAGCTCTCCTCAGCATATGCAGATGCTGGCTCCGTCCAGCCGTCCACCCTTTGTTCTGCTGGCTGGAGCCCCCGGAACAAATCTGCTCTGTGTGTGCTTCCTGCCCCGTGATGGCCGCTCCCTGCCCCCACCCTGTCTAAATCACATCTTCCTCGCAGGACAGGATTCCTAGGATTTCTGCCCTCCTGGTTACCCACTCTCCTCTGTCTTATACTACGTGGACCTGCTAGTCTTCCCCACCCCCTCCTCGTCCTTAGGGCTGTGTTTTTATAACAAATCCTGACACTGTTAAGTTTGTTCAGTTTCTTGTTTCTCCATATCACTCCATTGTCTCATATTGACTTATAAGTAAACTAAAACCCCAGAGCAGTTGCTTTTTGAGTCTGAGTGAAAGATGGAAACTTCTATTTCTCTGAACTTTTTTTTTTTTCCTTTCAGCTCATTTTTTTTTTTCCCTAAGCCAGACAGACTTCTTTTGGAATTCTGATTCTGTCGGTCTTATCTAAAGCATTCATCTCTCCCAGCGTGGTGTCCACGGATAATTTGAAAAGCCTGTGATGTATTTACTTAGGCTCAGGACTCTGAAGAGGGTGACAAATCCTTGACGAGTTTGCCAGATGCCTGCTGGCAGCCAGCAGCTTCCAGGCTCCGTGGAGAGAGAGAAGGACCAAACCCACGGCCTGAGTGCCGAGGGGCCGGGTCGGGGGAGCTTTGGTTTGACTATTGACATGTAAATGGTCCGAGGGGCCCGAGGCGATCATTCCAGACTCTCGAGCCATCCTTCCAACCACACAAAGCCCAGCCCTGGATGGCTGCAGGCTGTGCCCTGTGAGGCACCCGGCATCCTGGCTGCAGAGGTAAGTCCCAAATCAGCTCTGCTGTAAAACTTCTGTGTGGGACGGTGACTGTGGACTGGAAATTTCCCCAGGTACATGCAGTGAGAGTGGTCTCTTTGGATGTCGGTCGACAGAGGCTCAATGAAGGTTTTTGAAATAAAAAAGAATACTACTAAGTGATGATTAATTGGATTTGGTTTAAGAAAAAAAATCACATTTGCCCACATGCATGTGCATATACAAAATCTGATGGTAGATGCTAGTTTCAAAGTACTTTTTGAATTTTACCTGAGATTTCTGTAGCATTGTTTCTGGCATCATGTTTCTATAGTCCCTCGGACACAGCCCTCTTCTTTCTCTCTCTTGTCTTTAAGTCCTTTCCAGCTCAACCTCCCTTCTTGTTCTTAGAGTAATGGTAAATAGTGTGATTCATACAAGGAATGTCATTATGTGCTTTACAAGTTAGAGAAGTGAAAGAAAAGTTATACACTAAATTTATGAATAACCTCTACTAAAGAATGGAGGTGCTGAAGTTTGTGCTTTTTCCCCCCTCTCTCTCTAAAACTAAAGTGGAAGAATTTATGTAGCTATAGTGTCCTAAATTTAACATGTGAATTATAAAAGTTATATATGCCAAAACTAGCTCTATGGGGATTAAGTCATCAGCCACAATAGGCGCTGACCTTTAACACCCCCTGAAAGGAGTTCAGGACAGAGATCAGGAGTGAGGCACTCTGTGCTCTGGGGAAAGCTAGCAGCACAGGACTTCATATAGTTAGATATTTTCAGGAGAAAATGTTATGAACCCAACTTGGTGCATCTTCTCATACCTGGAAAAGCACTAAAATTGTTAACGGAGACAAGTGCTGCTTGTGACGTAATAGCGACCTTCTACGGAGATGTGTGCTGGATTGTGTGACCCCCCTCTGTCTCATCGTATATGCTGTGACCCGCCCCTACGCCTCTTCAGAGCAGTTCCTCACAGCTGCCTGAGAGACTGTCTCCTGGGCTATCCTCCTCAGAAAGTCCCCAAATACAACTGCACTCAGAGCTCTTATGTTGTCCATTTTTTCAGTTAACATTGTCATGCTTTGGACTGATTTTGTTACAAGTCCTTTAAGAACTAGCAAGAAATTATTTAAAATAAAAGTTGAGATGTCATATTCAGAATGAGTGCTAGTTTGAGTTAGAGTATCTTGATTTTTAAAAAAATCTCAAGGGAATTCCCTAGAGGTGCCTTGGTTAGGACTCTGGGCTTCCACTGCAGGGAGCACGGGTTCCATCCATCCTTGTCAGGGAACTAAGACCCTGAGTGCCCTGGGGCCCCCTCCAAAAAAAATCTCCAACTAAAAGGTATTATTTGGTAAAAGCTATCCCATGTAGAACTCAGTTCCCTGACTGATTGAAGAGATGGTGCTTTAAGAAAAACATTTTGTTAACAAAATGCAAATGTTTCCAGACCTCTCTCTCTTTCTCTGGTACAGATATTCTTGGCAATATGAGTTCTGCGTACAGTGCATCCCATAGCCTTGAATATTGGTTGTTAGTTCAGACACTTCTTGGTCCTATCAGAGTAATTATGATGATAGAATTATGCTCCCATACCAGAATACCCATAATGAGACTGAAAAAACAGCTCAGGCAGTCAGGCTTAGATCCAGAAGCCATAAATCCTATCAGTGAAGTGTGAAGTTTGTTCTTAATTTTGAAGGATCTCATGCTCTAAGGAGCAGAATTAGGTACAATGGAAAGAACACAAAACTGTTATGAGACGTCTAGCTACTCAGGTGGCCTGGGCAAATGACGGACTTCCCTGCCTCAGGGATGGACCAGGTCAGTGGTTCTGGACCAAGGTTGGCACGTCCTTACAGGGGCCCTCGGGAATGTTGAGGGGGAACATTTCAAGTTGTCGCAGTGTATGGAGGCAGTAATGATTGAGGACCCCGGATACTAAAATCCTGAAATGCCACCTGGTCCAGGGAAGAATTGGTCCACTCCAGATGCCAGTGGCGTCCACGTTGATGGACACTGGACCCAGTGGTCGTCTCTGAGGTTCTTTCATGTCTGTTTCTCTCAAGTTCACAGGCAGAGCATCGAAAGCATCTAGAATGATGCCCTATTATTACACTTAGCATCTGTATCCCACGTGTGTGTACGTGCATGCTAAGTCACTTCAGTTGTGTCCGACTCTTTGCAACCCCATGGACTGTAGCTCTCCAGGCTCCTCTGTCCGTGGTATTCTCCAGGCAAGAATACTGGAATGGGTTGCCATTCCCTTCACCAAGGAGTCTTCCCAATCCAGGGATGGAACCTGTATCTCCCGTGTCTCCTGTATTGCAGGTGGATTCTTTACCGCTGAGCCACCAGGGAAGCCACTGTATCTCACATTTGGTGTCAAATGCTGTGTTGTTGGGAGTGAGGACAGATCCAGTCGTGCTGGGTCAGGATGCTCAAAACATGGCAGCTTGGATTCAGAGCTTCGTTGCTGGGGCGTTCCCTGCTCTAAGCTCTACCAAGACTGTTCAAATGCAGGTACAGATCTGGCCTGGGTGCTGTGGTTGGCTTTGGATTGTCTTTCATGCCCTCCTGTCCTCAAAGTTCATTGTGGCCACAGGCCTGGCCTCCAGGGCCTGGGTGGGCTGTTTCAGCCCACCGCCCTGCTTCTGGGCACTGTCCCCTCTGTTGGGAAGGGGGTTATCGTGGGGACAGGTGGGGACCTGCAGGCGCGCAGGTCCACCCGCCTGTTGTCACAGGCCAGGCTGGAGGCCCTGATGACGCAGAACAGGATTCGGGCTGGAGTAAAGATTCCTAGGGAGTATGAATTCTTAGATAGTTTAGTGTGATTAAATTTTTATTTGACAGTCAAGTGCTATTAAATCAAAGTCCCACAAGAAAGCTCTCAGGCTTATCTTTGTGTAGAAAGCAATAGAAGGGTGAGTGACTAATCCTCACCAGAAGTTGGCTGTGATGTTGTATATATATGCCATCTTACGAACTAACTTGTAAGATTACCTGGAACGTGTTTTTTAAGTGATGTGTTGTTAAAAAAATTCAAGTATATAAAAATACCAGTAGTTAACTTTGATATATATCCTGCTTGTCTTTACAGTTTTACAAAGTTAGGGTTACAGTATGTGATATTTTGTAACTTTCCTTGTTCATGTCACACTATCTCATGAAAATGAGATATTTCTATGCTTCTATCGCAGTTATATTACATCATTTTACATGACTTCTAGTGATCCATTGAGAGGACAGGGCAGAGACCCTAGAGTCAGACTCTGGGTGCATACCTCAACCTTGCCTCTTATCAGCTGGGCACGTTATTTAACTGCTGTGTGTCTCCCCCTAGTCTTCTGTAAAATGGGAAGAACAATCATACCCACTCGACTGGTCTGCTTTGAGAATTAAATGAGGAGACAGATGTTGAGTGCTTAGAATAGACCCTTGCATAAAGTAAACACTTACTATATAGCATCATCTCCTCATTCCATGACTGAACCATCTCTACTGACCCCTTTCCTGATATTCTTGCAATTAAATCCTTTCTGACCTCTAGAGGTACTACTTTTGGGTCAGTTTCTGAAAGTGGGATTTCTGGGTCAGAGAACAAACCACAGTTAGAGGCTTTGGATATGTATTGCTGAATTTTCATCCTTTCTCAGAATTCACACCTACCAGCTTTTTTCAGCTAAATTTAAAAAAACATTCAGCTTGGCTTCCTTCTCATATCCTGTGTGTTCTGGGACCTTCCCCTTCCAATATTGGGGAATATAAACTCATATAATATTGCTCTAGGGCAAGTATAATTAAGGAAATGAATTAGCCACAAAATGACTTCCATAAAGCATGCCACAGTCAAATAAAAAACAAGGCAGTTCACCTCCATTTGGTATTTCCTGTGCTCTGACTTCTCCATTGATCAAGAATTGTTTATGTGTGGGAGAAAGTAATATGAAATGCGTAAATGTAGTCCTCAAGCTGTTTTCCCCTCCAGCCAAATTTAACTTCTAGACATACTGGAAGGAAAAAAAAATTAACCTTCAGCAACATGATAGGAGACGTACATGAAATTAGCCATATAACTTGTAAAACATTAGATTGGTCCCTTTGTTCTGTGTTAATATGAAAATCACTCACGTTATTGCATTCACTTTTACATTTACCATGACAAAACTGTTGTAAGTTGGTGTATACAGAGATGGGATCCATAGTGTTTGCTCCCGGACCTGGAAGTGAGAGCTGTGGCCCGGGTTCCTTGTTCAGCAGGCCTGTCTTTACCAGTCGCTCCATGATAGCTTAGTTCTCCTACCCATTGTCTTGGTCAGGTGGTTGAGACCCCACTGCCCAGCATGACCTGGCCTGGCCTTTGCACGTATCATTGCTAGATAAAGCCTGCTTTTGTGTTCTCAGCAGTCCAGCCACCTGCATTAGATGATAAACACGAATGCAAACATGAACGTTTAAACCATATGACCCAACACAATTATGAGGAAGATGTTTGATTGATTCCGAATATATTCAGTTTGGAATCTCATTAATGTTACCAAATGCAAGTTTGTGTGCCTGATGCACAGTGAGGCCAAACAAACTGAAGCGGACTTTGGAGCAGAGTGAGTTTTATTGCAGGGCCAAGCAAGGGAGCTGGGTGTGTGTGAGGCTGGAAAGGCCTCGTGCTCAGAATACCCTGAGCTCCCCGAAGAGCTTCAGCAAAGCAATTTTAAAACCCAGGTGAGGGACGAGGGGATCTCAGGGCATGTGGCCCACTCTTGCACAGTTCTCTGACTGACTGATGCTGGGGTAACTGGGTGGTTTATGTTATCCTTAGGCTCCCATGGGTCTGGGGTCTCATTGTCATCAGGTAGTTAATTTCTTCCATTTGGTGGGGGTTTTAGCATCTGTAAAACAACTCTGGAAGTGTGTGCATCAGATACCATTACCTGAGCACTTCAGAGATGAGCTATAGCAGAGGATATGGGGGAAGGGTCTGTCCCAGGAAGACCCCACAGAGTCCTGTACAGTTATATTAGGAACACAAAATGTGAAAATTCTCATCAAGAATTCCAGATCTCTGAAAATATATCTTAGGACCCCAGAACTATGCTCAAGAAAGGTTGACTCGGTTTGCAGACACTGTCCAAGGTATTTTTGATAATTATTGGCATTCCCAAAAGAAATGTGGGTTATATTTTTATTATTTCTTTGAACAGAACACTTGATTTACCTTTGTGCAAAGATAGTGGCTTTCAGACTTTTTGACTGTGACCCGTTAGAAGAAATACATTTTGCATAGTGACGTACTGTGTACATATCCATTTAAACACAGGCAAGGAAACAGTTGTTTCCCAAAATACATGCACCGCACTCTGATATTTCTAGTTCTGTTTTATTCTTTAAAATGGTGTTTATGATGGTACTGATGAACCTATTTCCAGATCTGCAGTGAAGATGCAGACATAGAGAACAGATTTGTGGACGCAGTGTGGGAAGGACAGGGTGGGACGGATGGAGAGCATAGCCTGGAAACATATATATTACCATGTGTATAGCAGATAGCCAGTGGGGGTTTGCAGTATAACACAGGGAGCTCAACCCCGTGCTCTGTGACAACCTAGCGGGGTGGGATGGAGTGGGGCTTGGGAGGGAGGTTCAAGAGGGAGTGGACATATGTGTACCTCTGACTGATTCATGTTGATGTATGCAGAAACCAACACAATATTGTACAGCAATTCTCCTCCGATCAAAATTTTTTTAAAAAGTGGTGCTTATGACCCGCTAACTTACTTCCATGACCCACAAATGAGTCTGCAGGGCCTCTAGTTTGGAAGTCCTGTTCCAGGACTTTATCATGGGCCTTTATCACAGGAAGCCTGTTGCCTTCCTCTAGGTGCTGAGCCCCGGGCATCAGCTCTGGTCAGATCTCAGGGCCACAGGGCTGGCCCGGCAGTGGAGATGGAGCCCCATGTGCTGGCTGCCTGGGCACTTGAGCAGCTTCGCTCCTGAAGGCATTCATCCTTCCCTGGACTGACTGCGGCAGCTGACAGCTCCATCTGAGTGGGAAGGTTTAAACAAAGACAATAATTCAATTTGAGTGCCCCTGAATCACATCTTTGTCTCTGCTCTTGACAGAACAGAAGGAAGTTGTTCATTATTAAGGATGCCAGCTGCCCTTGGGTTGATGTATCTGTAGCCAGGCTGGCTCACTGTCAAGTCGAGAAGGTAAAGAGCTAGTTCCCCAGTAGGTGTGTTTCAAAGGAGTACAGAAAGGATTTCCCTAAACATGTCTCCTCATTCCCTTGTGCCTAAAATTTTACATTTAGAAGTTCATCCTTTTTGATTTTCCAGCTCAACATAAAAATATCCTCAAGGAAAGAGAATACCTTAAGATTGCATCAGATAACATTTGGTGAGGATTTGGACAGCCACTGAGAGTTGGGGGACGAGGGCGCTGCAGCAGGAGGCAGGGAGCCTAGAGGACTGTGGTCAGAATGGAGGGGCTTCAGGCTTTTGGAAGTTTCTGTATCTAATGATAATTTGAAAGCTGGAAGCATGGTGCTCTTTAAAAATGTTTTTATGAGAATTTTATGAAGACCTGGTGGCTTGGAGCGGCTTCAGCAGGGCTTAGAGATGAGGGAACTGATCCAGATGATGACGGAGTGGGATGAGGGCACCCTGCAAAAGTGACCAGAGCTCTTAGGACCACTTGCCACTCAAGCATTATGTGGCCCATATAACACGATAACCCACTGAACTCAATGGGTTTGTATTTTTGTTTAACAGATTGTCTGCAGACGACGTGACTTAAGTATGCCATCCGAGGTTCCCATTTTATTTTGTCCAATGCCTTCCAAACACCTTGCATACATTTAGCCCTTTTTCCTTAATTGTAGCTTTCTGCTTGGTCAGATTACCACAATTTGATTGCATGCCAGTTTGCTTTTCCAGTTGTTGGTTATGATGGAATTTAGAGATAGAAAAAGACTCTAGTGATCACCTGGGTCGATGTTTTTCAGGCTGTGGTTATCAACCCGTTCCCTGGTCATTAAATCGGTCTCATGGGAGTTACTGACAGACCCTGTGGGTTGAATGGGTGAGACTGCTGTAAATATTTATCTTTCCCACCAGGCATTGTGCAACACATGGGTACCCCGCTGATGAGTAGCAATATACACAACCCATTTCATGGGATACAGATACATTCTTTCTCTTGTTTGACAAATATGTTTATCAAATTAAGCACCTGTTGTTTTTAGGTACGTTGGGGAGGGGCCGGGGTACAAAGGTGAGGAAGATGTGGACCCTGCCTTCGAGATGCTCAGGTGGGAAGACAGGCATAAAAGGTTACCGTGACACAGTGTGGTGGCTGCCCTGGTGGGAACGTGAAACTCCCTCCTCCTTCCCTCGGGGAGCACCTGCCCCGGGGAGGCCGCACTGTGGAAAAGCAGCAGTGAACACAGTGAGAAGAAGCTGCAGGTACGCCTGTGAGAAGGACAGGCGAACCACCCTCAGCTTTAGAAAACGAGACCAGGAAAGGCTCCTAGTGAGCGGTGACAGCTCAGCTTGGTCAGCGCAGTGGGTTGAATGCTGGGCCCCGAATCTCCATCCGTGGCCTAATCTCTGGAGGAGGTGAAGAAGGGATCCTTCCCGGAGCTTCCCGAGGAGGGACTGGCCTGCCCACACCTGGGGTTTGGAGTCTGGCCTCCAGACCCTTGAGGGAATAAATGACTGCTGTTTTAAGTCACCAAGTTTGTGGCAGTCTGATATGGCAGCCCTAGCAAACATAGGCAGGAACCACAGAAGTGGGGGGGTGTACTGGAGGGAGAACAGGGGCGGGAGAGAGGGGGGCCATCTGGCCAGAGCAGAGATTTTGTGAAAAGGAGTAACAGGAGATAGGGCTGCAGAGCTGGTGTTGGACTCCTGGCCTTTGTGGTGGTCTGAATACTGCTTTGTTTATAAAGGCTCATCTGATGATTCATTGTGTTGCCACTCAGGTAATGGCTCCTAACATTGAATGGCCCGGCAAAAAAACACAGGGTGAGGTTTGTTTATTCCTCTGGCGGCTACACTCTTGTGTGAACACGTGGAAAATGCCAGCAGTCACTGCACACTGGGGAGGGTGACACCCCGCCCCCCTCAGGGCCGCTTTTAGTCACTTGTCCCGTCTTATTCTTTCCTTTTTTCCCCCTCCCCTCATCGTATTCTTGAACTTGTATTTCTCACTGCCTTTTCCTAAAAAGTGATATTTTTACGGCATTTTATTTCCTGGAAATTGTCAGTTAATGCTGAGCTCATTCCTGTGATGTGTAGTGAAAGTGAAGTTGCTCAGTTGTGTCCGACTCCTTTGCGACCTCATGGACTGTAGCACCCCAGGCTCCTCAGTCCATGGGATCCTCCAGGCAAGAATACTGGAGTGGGTTGCCATTTCCTTCTCCAAGGGGATCTTCCCCACCCTGGGATCGAACTCAGGTCTCCCACGTTGCAGGCAGACTCTTTACCGTCTGAGCCACCAGGGAATCCCTGATATGTAGTGAGCATCTTTAAACCAGATAGATGAAGAAAATCATGTTCCTTATTGTGAAACTAGTCTATGCTCATTTCAGGGATGCTGAAGTTCAGGCTGTAGTACAGACCTCCTGCCTCATGCTCCTTCTTCTGGAACTGGGCCGTTTGATGCCTTTTTGTTTTTTTTAGTGAGATAGAACTTAGGTGTGAGAACATTTTGGGGTCAGTTTAAATTTTATTTGAGTTGAGAAATAGCAGCTAAAGGTCTGGTGTCTCAGCTGTCTGTCTGACCCGCATGATATCTTCTTCTATCTTCGCTCCCCCATCAGCCAAATTTTACATACTCTTATGTTTTATGGCTTTAATGATGAATTTTTAATCACAAAAATAATTCAAGTTTATTATAAAAGTGTCCAATGTTAGGTTTGAATGTATTGCATGCATGCATGCGAGCTCAGTCACTCAGTCAAGTCTGTCTCTTTGCGACCTCATGGACTGTATAGCCTGACAGGATCCTCTTTCCATGGGATTCTCCAAGCAAGAATACTGGAGTGGGTTGCCATTTCCTCCTCCAGGGGATCTTCCTGACCCAGGGATTGAACCTGTGTCTCCAGCATCTCCTGCATTGCAGGTGGATTCTGTACCTCTGAGGCACCTGGGAAAGCCCTTGAATATATTGCTCCTCAGTATTTTAGCTGGCTGCAAAGCCCACTCCCCACTTTGCTATGGTTTGTACCCCCTGCCCTAAAACTCATGTGATGAAACCAAATGCCCAAATGTCTTTGGAGGTGGGGCCTTTGGGAGGTGATTAGGGTTTGAGAAAGAGGCCCAGAGAGCTCCCTAGTCCCTTCCATGTGAGGACACAATGAAAAGGCACCATCTGTGAAACAGAAAGCCAACTCTCACCAAACACCAAATTGGCTGGCACCTGATCCTGGACTTCCCAGCCTCCAGAATTGAGAGAAATTGCTGTTCCTTAAAAGCTGCCCAGCCTGTGGTATTTTGTTAGAGCAGCCCACATGGACTAAGACATACTTCTCTCCCGGTATTAGTTTCCTGTGGCTTGTTGCAACAAATTCTCACAAACCGGGAGGAGTAGAACAATAGAAATGTGTTTCCTCACAGCCCTGGAAGCCAGGGCTCCAGAATCCAGGTGTGGGAGGGGCAAGCCCCCTCCAGAGGCTCTCGCAGGTTCTGTTTTTGACTCTCCCAGCTAGCTGGGGTGCAGATATTTTTTGGCTTGAGGCCACATCACTCCAGTCTTTGCTTCTGTCTTCACAAAACTGTTTCCTCTTGTGGTTGTCTGTGTCCCCAGATACCCTCTGCCTCTCACTTATAAGGATACATATGATTGCATTCAGGGCCCAAAAGGTAAATTCACTCTTTGGCCATGTGAGGTCATACTCGCAGGCCCCAGTCTTAGGGTGTGGATGTTATTTTTTGGGGGGTACCGTTCAACCCACTAACCGTTGTTAAAGGAAAGATTATTATGACACAGGTTAAAATAGTAAGAAAGACTTTATTCAGGAATGTTGTGATAGGTGTCGACTATTGCTGTAGGGGAGAGAGATTGAGCTCCACTGTGAATGTGACAAGAACAGATGGGGTTTTATAGCCAAGGAGGGGGTGGAGGGGAAGTTACTAAGAAGAGACATCAAGGGTAGGAGGAATTCTTGTTAACTAACAGAATTCTTACTGAAGGCCAGCCAGAGTGATCAACTATCACCCAAGGAATGATGGGGGAGGGGATAAAGAATTTGATCAGGTATTGAGGGTGATCGAATATTAAAGTGGGAAGTATTAAGGGTCCTAAACTGACTTGGCAGGATTCTTGCTAAAACTGGGCTATGCAGGCCGGACAAGGATGGGGGACCACTGGGAGCTTGATTAGGAGAGAGGCTTTGTCACAGTTCTCTTAAGCAGTATTTTCCAGACTCAGAAAGACCATAAAAGGCAACCCAGATTCTCAACAACTGAGCTCGTGACCCTGGGGGAGCTTCACGCTGCAGCTGCCTAATTGGAAAAGTGGCTCCATGCAGGGTTCTCCTCTCTTGTTGTCTGCAATCAATCTCTCTTGCCTCTCCAGACCCCTTGGCATGTGGACCTGCTGCCTTCTGTAGCAGGATCAGTCTACAGGACCCTCTGCCTCCCCCCCGCCCATGCCAACCCTGCCC
>NW_011494607.1:8679806-8713667 GCF_000754665.1 Bison bison bison
GCCCACCCCGCACATTAGAAAGCAGCACCTGCCTCTCCCTGAATGTTATTGTTTGGATTCAACCCATGAGGGCTGATGTTAGGGAACTCATTGTGACATCAGAGAGAATTTTAGATAAATCACTGTGGGAAGAGGAAACTGATTGCTGCTTTAGGGCCCAGCGTGGAAACATTTGGCAGCTGATAAGAAACCCCGCGGTCATTCTAAGGCCCTGCTTTGGCAGGAACCCCGTCTGTGGCTTGGGGGTGGGGCAGAGCGGGTCTGACTTCAAGCCTGGTATCCGTGGGGAGGAGGCTGTCTGGGGAGCTCTTCCATAGCAGGAGAGGAGGGCTCTGTCTTCAAAATGACCTCATCCCTCTGGGTAGGACCAGGGTGGAACCGCGTCCAGATCTGTTATTGGACTCACATCTGGGCAGGTAGTTGCCGGCCTGTGTCCTGCCCTGGAGACAGGTAATAAATCATTAAAGGTATTTACAGGTAGTAAATAAATGTCGGCTCAATGACTCTCTAAATAGCTCCGCTTGTGCTCCGGGGACCAGGAGGCCCTGCTTCACCGTTATTTTCCAGGATTTCCACAGGCGCCTTTTTCTACTACAGGATGAGACAATAGTGGTGTTTTCTTGTCAAACTGAAACTCTCTTCTTGGGTTTTTCAGGAATTCAGTACCCTAATTATACTGCATTCGGCTCACGTTTATTGAACCCCAGCCCTGTCCTGCGGTTTGTCTAGGACACTTCTTTTCTTTTCATCTCATTTAACCTTTTATTGCCTTCAAGTTACAGGTGTTAGGTCCTTTTTTTTTTGAATGAAGAAACAGGCTCAGGAAGGTTTTGACCTGCACAGGTTCTTAAGTCTAATGACAGTAGAGTCAGGATTGGAACCTGGGACTGGCGACTCCAACCAGTGTGCATGCTCAGGGTCCCCCCACTGCTAAGTCGCTTCAGTCGTGTCTGACTCTGTGCAACCCCATAGACGGAAGCCCACCAGGCTCCCCTGTCCCTGGGATTCTCCAGGCAAGAACACTGGAGTAGGTTGCCATTTCCTTCTCCAATGCATGAAAGTGAAAAGTGAAAGTGAAGTCGCTCAGTCATGTCCGATCCTCAGCAACCCCATGGATGGCAGCCTTCCAGGCTCCTCCATCCATGGGATTTTCCAGGCAAGAGTACTGGAGTGGGGTGCCATTGCCTTCTCCACAGGGCCCCCCCAAGGACCACCCCAAGGACCCCCATTAAAGATGGGACAGAGCCTGGAGCTGACTGGGGGCTGCCTTAGGTCTTCAGTATGTCATACTGAGCCTATTGAAAATGAAAATTCTGAAATTGTCCTTCTCCAGAGCTTCTCCAGTGGCTCAGTGGGTAAAGAATCCACCTGCCAATGCAGGAGACACAGGAGGCCCAGGTTCAATCCCTGGGTCAGGAAGATCCCCTGGAGGTAGAAATGGCAACCCACTCTGGTATTCTTTCCTGGAAAATCCTCATAGAGAGAGGAGCCTGGTGGGCTGCAGTCCACGAGGTTGCATAGAGTTGGACATGACTGAGCGACTAAGCACGCAAGGATGGTGAGATGCAGCGAGATAGGCATTCTTGTATGTTGCCGTTGATGGTATTGGAAGGTCTCAAGAACACTGAAGAGAGGGATTGTTAGCAAGTAGGTTTTTGTTATTGTTGTTTTGGGGTTTGTTTGTTTTTTCTAAGAACTTAGGAGTTTCGTTTCGGAAGACAATAGTTGAATGAATAACAGAAAGAATTGTGTGTAGGAAGGGGTGTGGGGTCATCTAGAGTCCTTGCTGCTGCTGCTGCTGCTAAGTCGCTTCAGTCGTGTCCGACGCTGTGTGACCCCATAGACGGCAGCTCCCCCATCCTTGGGATTCTCCAGGCAAGAACAGGAGTGGGTTGCCATTTCCTTCTCCAGTACATGAAAGTGAAAAGTGAAAGTGAAGTCACTCAGTCGTGTCTGACTCTTAGCGACCCCATGGACTGCAGCCTACTAGGCTCCTCCATCCATGGGATTCTCCTGGCAAGAGTACTGGAGTGGGTTGCCATTGTCTTCTCTGTCACTTACTCTGTTTTGGTGTAAATTCTAAGTTGTCAGAAGTGCTTTCTTTTACCAAAGAAAATGAAATTAATTTTCCTTACTAGGTGGGTTTAATCTGATGTAATTTTGAATGGATTAAATTCTCCTGAACGTTAAAACAAATAAAAAATTCCAAAAAACAAACAAAAATTGTTGCTGGCACAAGCTGATAATTTAGGATATTTAAAACTGAATTACAACCTTAAACCACATTTATTTTTTGCTTGTCTTTTATTCGGCATACTTTATTTTTTCTCGTTTCCTACTTTGTGACTTTCTAAACAGAGGATTTGAATCACCTCCTCCTTGTCTGATAAGTTCCTGCTCTGCAGAAACGCTGAACTCGATCATTCAGCTGCACCAAGCCAAGACTTTGTTTGCTATTTTTCTTTTTCTGTTTCTCATTTTTAGATTTGTACTAAGGCTACAAGAAATGGTATGTGTCACTAGATGCTGCTTTTCTATGACATTAGTTCAGAACCACTGAAATCCTTGGAAAGTGTCCTTTTGTCAAAGTTGTCTTTTTTTTTTTTTTTTTTTTTACCACTTCTGTAAGCCTTGTCTTCCTTAGTACTGACATGTAACAGTGGTTGCGTGTCCCTCTCTCGCTCTTCCTATCTTTGGAGTTGTTTTTAAGATGCGTTTATTGGGTGTAACTTACATACCATAATGTATCCGTGTGTTGTGCAGCCGTCACTGCAGTACGGCGTTAGGACATTTTCCTCACTGCTCATAGTTCGTTTGTGTCCATATGCAGTCAGTCCTCACCCCCACCCCTAGCTACGGGCAATCATTGGTCTTCTTTCTGTCTCTCTGTATTTGCCATTTCTAAAAATTCCATATAAAATCGTATAGTATGCATTTTTGTGTTTGGCTACTTTCATTCAGCTTTTCTTTTTTTGGCCATGCCCCATGGCATGTGGGATCTTAATTCTCTGACCAGGGATGGACCTGGATTGGAAGTGCAGAGTCTTAACCACTAGACTGCCGGGGTAGTCCCCCTTATTTCAGCTTTTTTTTTTTTTTTAAGGTTCGTCCCTGAAGTACGTATTAGTATTTGTTCTAGAGCTATTGAAAAAAAAAAAACAAACCAATTTTCTATTGTTTTTAAAAAATCTATTTTCTAATGTGGCAATTTCAAAGTTAGACTGGTGTAGGTTACCCACGTGTGCCTAACTCCCATATTCAATAATTAGGGATTTAAGAGTCAGTCTTGTTTCACCTACTGCCCCCCTTCTTTGCCTTTCTCTCCCACACTCTTGGATTGTTTTGAAGCCATCCTAAATGTGCTGTTACTTTGTAAATAGTTTAATATATGCATTTGTATTTACCTCTTGCTTTTCTATAGTTAAGGAACTAATTATCTTTAGAAAAATGTGGGCACTTGGGTAAAGGAGAAGATGAAAGACCTAAATTTGTAGTTTAGCTAAAATATAACACTTCTGCTATGTTCATGGTGCTACATGTGGCAATCTACAGCGTGATGTATAAGTCCTGTGTGCCTACCAGATCTGTAGTATATAATTACTTAATTCAGACATCAGTCTATAAGGATAACAGATTTCCCTTCCAACATTTTTAAGTGTGGGATTAACACATGCACACTGCTATAAATAAAACAGATAATCACAGGGACCTACTATATATTGAACTATATTCAGTATTTGCAAAGGAAATAAAACTGAAAAAGAATATGTATATATATGTATAACTGAATCACTTTGCTGTACACCTGAAACTAATACAACATTGTAAACCAACTATAGTTCAATTTTTTAAAAAAGAAGTAATATAGGGGAACCCCAAGTACACGTTACCCAGGTTTGCCAGGGGTAACACCTGGTACAGAACCATTCCACAGTACAACAAGAATATTGACTCTGATACAAAGTACAAGACATCACCCTCTCCTTAAAATCTAGCAACCACTGATCTGTTCTGTGTCTGTAATTTTGTCATTTCAAGTATGCTGCACACATGGAATCATACAGTAGATGACATTTTGGTTACATTGGCATTTTTCACTCAGCATAATTCTCTGGGGATTTATCCAGGGTGAAAAAAAAGAGAAAGAGAAATGTATTACGGAGAATAATAAGTCTGTTGAAACCTGTTACGCAGAAAGGTAAAAGCAGATAATTTCAAATTTGCTAGTCAGAAATGGTGACCAAGGTGAAAATACTCTTTGGCCATAATTTCTGTTGATGAGGGGCCCGGTTGGCCGTGGATGAGATGGAGTTTTATTTAAACTGGAATAGTCAAGGAGAAGTAGACTCCTACAGAGCTTTGGTCCTGCATAGACATTCGTTGTTTACAGAATTACTGAGTATAAAATAAAGGCTAGCCTCTTTGTGGAATGTGCACACAATTAGATAAAGATTCCTGTGGCTGCCACTTGAGGCAGGCCATCCTGAAGCACATTCCCAGCTGCCTTCTCCCTTGCCTTCCTCTGTGATGGAGACTGGAAATTTGAATGTTTAACCTTCCTAACCACTTTCTAGCTAGGGGTGGCCATGTGATGCTGATGAGATAGGGCCAATTCTGCTGAATAAAAATATATATGTAAAATATAAAAAGCCTTTGATGCTTTTGCCTTCTTTCTACCTGACACCTAGATGTGACACCCGGAGGCAGAGCAGCCATTTTGGCATCATGAGCTGATATGAGGATTAAAGCCATCACACTGAGCTTGGCAAAGTATAAAAACAAAGGGAGCTTGGGTCCCTGAGTATATTATTGAACTGTTGCCCATCTTAGACTGCCTTCTTCAGGGCTGCTTCATATGGGGTGAAAATAAGCCCCTATGTCACAAAGCCTGGTTAGTCAGGTTATTACTATTACTGTTTATTTGTTGTTGTTATTTGCAGCTAAATGCATTCTTCTTCAGTGATATTGGTGTATTTGTAGCTTTTTTGCCACTTCAGTGCACTCTCACACCTAAGGCCACTCTGGACTTGGGAAATTTTAAGCCAGGAAAGTCCTAGATAATATCTAGTCCAGCAGGTCTCAACCAGGGGGTGGAGGTCTCAGTATTTGTGGATGCCACTGGTATTTAGCAGCTAGAGGCCAGGGTACCAACAGCCTGGGTGGCGTGGAGCAGTCCCACAGCACAAATGTGCCTGTTCAAAATGCCAGAAATGCCTGGTGAGAAACACTGATGTCATCAACTTCCCTGACTAGCCTTAGTCAGGACTGATTAGAGCCAGCCCAGGACTCTGGAGACCCTGCTGCACTGATTTGAGCAACCTGGAGATGGCCCCTTCCCACCCATACCTCTCTTAAGTGTAGCCTGGCTTCCCTCTCACCTCTGTTACAGTGCCCTCCTTGATGCCTCAAGCCTCCAGCATCACGGCTGCTTTCCAAGTCGGGGATTGATAGCCCTGCAAGCTAGGGAGTGAGGGGAAAAGCATGAAGTGCCCACTGAAACCCCTAACGACCCTGCAGAACCACACTCTGAAAAGTCTCTGAGGCATCTGGGCCTGGAGTTTGTTAGTTTCAGTGCATTTGTCTTCCAGGCAGTCCTACTATTAATAGTATCGTGTGATACTTTTTGAAATAAGTAAAAAGAAAAAAAATGCATTAAAGATGAATAGTAGCTGGAAGTGGAAGAGTCCTGGCTCTGGCACCAGGTGCATCTTCTTCCAAACGTTCTCACAGGTAATAGGGGTGAGGGCAGAGCAGCCGTCTCCCAGGTCCTGGGTGGAGATGAAAGGGGATGTGGCCTGGGAAAGCACTTTGGGAATGGTAAACGGCTTTATATTCTCATTAGAACAATAATGCTTTTAATGGTTTTGGGCATTAATCATAGACAAGGTCATGTAACAGGACCGTGGGTCGCAGTTTAAGTTTCTGATTCTTGTTTTATTTTGATTTATTAGGTCCAAGGGAATTGATTTCAGGCCAGGGCAATGGGTTGAGTAAGTAATAAAGATAATAGGGACGCACTTAGCAAAGTCAGGACTGTGCCCAGCTTACTCATATTTTTTCCAGCACAGAAATGCACAGCTTTTACTGTATCTAAAAGACTTTGCTGGGAATGTGCTTCAAGATGAGGCTTGCACATGGGGCCATTTCTTAGGAGTTGATTTTTCCACATCCTAATTGCAGAACGCATTGTGATTAGAGTGCGTCTCCTATTTTTTTTTGGCCGCACCATGCAGCATGTAAAACTTCCCCAACCAGGCACTGAAGCCACACTCCCTGCATTGGAAACGCAGTCTTAACCACTGGGCCACAGGGGAAGTCCCAGAATGCTTTTTGCATAGTACATACATGCTGCTGCTGCTGCTGCTGCTAAGTTGCTTCCGTCGTGTCTGACTCTGTGCGACCCCGTAGACAGCAGCCCACCAGGCTCCCCCGACCCTGGGATTCTCCAGGCAAGGACACTGGAGTGGGTTGCCATTTTCTTCTCCGACATAAATGCTACCTGCAGCATCAAGTTGTAGACTTGTCTAATCGAGATCTCTTAGAGAAGCACCAGTATGATTCCTATTTTCAGGGTTTCACCTTTTAAGAAGGGGCTTCCCTGGTGGCTCAGTAGTAAAGAATCCACCTGCAATTCAGGAGATGTGGGTTGATCCCTGGGTTGGGAAGATACCCTGGAGGATGGTACAGCAACCCACTCTAGTATTCTTGCCTGGAAAACTCCATGGACAGAGGAGCTTGGCAGGATCAGTCCAAAGGGTCGAAAAGAGTCTGACATGACTGAAGCAACTTAGCTAGCACACATGCGCGCACACACACCCTTTAAGGAACACGTGCTTATAAAAACAGATGAAAACTTTCAGCAAAGCATCTCTCGGATCTGCTCTTCTTGGAGTCCTTGAGGCTTGATTAATATTTGCATTCAAAAGGGAAGGGCCTTCTTGGCAAATAGAGCACGCGCACCAATCCTTGTAGGGTCGATTGCTTAGAACTCCTTCAGCTTAAACATTCTCTGGAAACATTTCTTCGACTCCCAGCCTTGGGAACGCCCATCTTATTCAGAGCTTGGCCTGACACCCTTGTCTCTAACCTTCTGTCAACTGTGTATCCTGCAGCATCCTTGCATCAGAGCGAACTATTTCAGTGCCTTGAGGAGGGGTTTCAGTGGTGACATTGTCTGGGAAATCCTTGAAAAAGATGTTTCTCACACTGGAGTGAATGGGCGTTTGTGTGTTGCCTAATACTGAGTGCTATAGCGCAGGTTCTTCTTTTTCATTCTTTTTCATTGAAAGGGCATCATGGTGCTGAGTCTTTACTTTGAGACAGCTCTTCAAAGTAAAGAAAACAGAAAACAACAAAATTCTGTAAAGCAATTATCCTTCAATTAAAAAAAAAAAAGCAAATGGAGCATAGACTTGAACTATGTGCTGCGGGTAACCTTATGCCCCAGCCCACCCTGACCTGCCCCATTTCTCTCCTTCTTGAATTTAATGGGTCTGGTTTGCAGAATAGATTCTCAGGTGTTCACCTTCATTGGTTTTCGGCTGAAAGTTCTAGTTGGCTGCTGCTGTACATACGCAGTTAGCACCATTACTTAGTCCCTGCATTCTCATTAACGTTAAATTACACTTGCCTTAAATTTTTAAAAATTCTATTTCCTCACTGGTTATTGGATGTTAGTAATGTTTTCTCATGAGGTCTACCACATTTCCTCATAGCAATAATTAGAATCATTACGATAGCAGTCATAGCTGGGATTTACACTGCCTATTTACATAAATTTTTATTTTTGTTTCCTTGTATATAGTCATTTTAAATAAAATAATATTCCAATAATTAACATAACCATAATAAGAATAATCTAACTGTAATTATCTCAGGCAGAATAACCATTTCAGCGTCTCAATAGAGATATGAAAGGATATAAGCCCATATCCCTGTCTACCAGGCTGACAGCCTAGTCTTGTTTTTTGGAACTGTCTGGGCAATAAATAAATATTTTGAAAAAACAGCTATTAAAGCATATGCAGATCCGATCCTCGTGTTCCTTACCTGACAGGACCCTTTTGGAGCTTTTGGCTCTTGTCGAGAAAATATAGCAATTAAATCCCATTATGATAATAACTACAGAAATGTAGGCCTTACAATGTGGCAGGACTCTTCTAATCCTGTTATTTATTTTAATTCACTTAATTAAAAACACAGAGATCTCAATATGTGGTATGACTAGAAAGCCTGCCAATCTCTAGCTAACGGTCTGCCTCCTCAAAGAATTATTCCATTCAACACAGAGAGGGGTGCAACTGGGGTGGTTCTCATAGGACCGTGCCCATCCTTTGCTGCTGCTGCTCCAAGTTCACTCTACCCCAGACGGTAGCCCCTCCATTGCCCCCTCCCCAGCTTCCTGCTGATGCTGCAGGAACCCCCCCACCGGCTGCACCCTGCAGGCACCAGAGGGCTTGGCTTGGACCCATGCAGTCCTTGCAGCTAGAATCTGAAGTCATCTGCAGGAGCCCTCTTGCCGAGGTTAGGGACCAGACTACAACTACCATGCCTGTTGGGCCTCCCCGGTGACTCAGTGGTAAAGAATCTTCCTGCCAGTGCAGGAGACGTGCATTTGATCCCTGGGTCGGGAAGATCCCCGGGAGAAGGAAATGGCACCCCACTCCAGTATTCCCGCCTGGGAAATCCCATGGACAGAGGAGCCTGGTGGGCTATAGTCATTGGGGTTGCAAAGAGTCAGACATGACTGAGCGATTAAAGAACAATAATGGCGCCTGCCCAGCTGTTTGCATTAAATGAACATTGGTTGGTCTGATGCTTTTTAGCTGCTAGGGCTCTTAAGGCAGGACTGGAAGGAGGACAGGGAAAGGGGGTCCCACTGCCTCTAAGTCATGCTCTCTGCCTGCTTAGCAAGCAGTGTGGACAGGCCCAGGGTAGAGGAGAAGACAGAAAGTCAGTAGACTCACATCGGTGCAAGTGTTCATCTTAAGCCTGCTGCATCTCTAACAGCCCTGTGGAATTGTGGAAGCGGGGTTCTGGGTGCCCTGCATGGAATGTGGACTCCTGGGTCAGATGGAACCTGAATTTGGCCCCTAGCACTGCTCATCGCTACCTCTGCGGACAGGGACAAGCTAACCAGTCCCTTAGAGTCGTCATCTATTTGTTCAATTCAAAACAGTTCTTGCCCTTGTGGAGCTAGAGGAGGGTGAAACATGGTAAACAAATAATGCTAGGTGCTAAGGCTGCAGTCTTAAATAAGGTTGTCAGAGAAGGCATCACCGATAAGGTAACATTTGTGCCAACCCCTGTAGGGGTCGAGTGGGAGGGCCATGTACATTCTGTGTAGAGGGACAGCCATGCAGAGGTCCTGTGGCAGGGGTACCTGGTGTTTTGAAAGAGTAGCAGGGAGGCCAGTGTGGCTGGAGTAGAATGAGCCAGGGGACTAATGGTTGTGATCAGAGAGGAAAGAGGAGGCCTTTGATACTGGAGGGCTCTGTAGACATGGTGCAGACCTGGGCTTCTGGGCCATATGGGAAGCCATGTTTGGGGATAGGGGTAGGGGGCTTGAACATGTAGGAGAGTAACACAATCTGGCCTAAGGTGTCCTTAGCTTGGCAGTTGTGATGAGCGATAGTCGGGGGGAGGGGAAGGGCTCGAACAGGAAGACCAGGCAAGAGGCTGTGCAGCCCACAGGTGAGACAGGATGGAGGCCTGGACCAGGATGTGGTAGGGGAATGAGGGGAAGTGGTCAGATTGTGGGTGTACTGAGTAATATCTGCCTGATGGAGCGGTTGTAGGGTTAAATGAGGTGCATACAGCTGCTGCTGGCATGCAGTGGGTCCTTGGTAAAGGCCAGCTGCTACTGTTGCTTGTTGTCTTGCTGGGCAGTCCTGACACACACACAGCAGTCAGGTCAGAGACTTGTCCATCTGGTCAGCTGTAGCAGTTGCTGGGACTGGCACTCACAATTGCTGGCTTTAGACCAAATAGAATGCCCCCTGCCTTTCCCTGCAGATCTAAATCACTGAAACCAGGGGAAGCACTCGATTAAACCACACAGGAAAGAATGCTGCTCTCATACCTGACGTGTGAGCTTTGACGGTGAAGCACCTGGTTTCCACATCGTGTGTGTTCACAGGCAGTGTGATGGCTGATCGGCATGTCATGTCTACTTGAGTTTGGCCTTTTCGTTGGGTTTTCCCGGGCATCCTCCACCTCCTGCAGGCAGTGGGCCTGACCCTCCTCCAGGACTCTGGTTCTCAGGTTGCCCTTCACCCGAGCGCCTAACGTGCCGTTTCAGCACTTGTCACCCATCCTGAAGTTGAAAGACTGAGCTTTGAAAAGTAAACGGAAGAGGGATAACTGCCTTCCCATTTTTTAATCATGGCAAAAGATACAGGATTTCCGTTATGAATAAGTAAGCATTTAGTGCAGGAAACGGAAACCACTCTCAGGACTTCACTCAGGAAGAGATGGGAATTAAGTGGTCACAGACTTACTGGAAGGGGCAGAGCCCAGAGGAGCCCTAGGCTGCACCCAGAGTGATTCCCAAAAGTTTGAATAATGGGCCGACCAGCGGACTCCCAGCTCAGAAGATGTTAACTGGGACTGTGGGTTCAGGAACCCACTCCCGGCCTGGGTTTCAGGGAGCAGGCAGCCCGAATGGGGAGGGGCTGGCCATCACCACAGAGAATGGTTCTGGAATGTGGCTGCAGAAAACCTCCCATCTCCCCACCTTGCTTGCCAGCCACTGCTGTACAGGGCAGGCCTCTACTTGGCTTCCTATTTTGCGCAGGTGCCTCCAGTTGGATCACAGCCCAAACTCTAACTGCAGGTGTGGGGTCTGCAAAGTGTAGTTTTCGTTTTCTGCCCTCCAGCCAGGAGGAGGATGAGGTGAGGTCAAACACGCGGCCTCCCCGTCTCCGGTGACATCCCGCTTGCCTGCAGTGGGTATGGCGGGGCCCCTCCTTCCGGTTGTGTTAGCTTGGCCCGTGTTGAGAAGATAACACCCGCAGCATAAAACTCTACATTAAACACCAAATCCAACTGTCAATATTTTCCCAGCTTATCTTTGGTACAGTGCTGTGTACTTTATAATGGAGGAGCTCATATAATCAGTTACACTGTGGTGACCCTCTGATGTCTGTAAAATAAACAAAGTAGACCTGACAATCAGATTTTGGTTTATTTAAATTTGGAGAAAGTATGGAGCCTGAATTTGTTTATCACAAAATGCTTTTATGGTTCATGTCATTGCTTAAAAAGACTAGGCTAGTCACACCGTTTATCTAAAATGACGTGATCGACATTTGGTATGAACAGCACTTTTAGCAGACTGTTTTCATTATAAAAATATGCAGGAGTGAGTGTCAGGTCCAAGTAAAGGTTAACAAAAACACGAACTGACATCGACACTGCTCTGACCAGTCTGAGTGCTCTGGAGCCCTGAAATAGCCATTTCTTGCAGCTTTGTGTCGAGTCTGTTTTGTAAAAGTTAATCAAATTTCTCTAACCATTACCTGACAAAGTGGCAGAGAATTAAGCTGGCCTATTAGTTTGGGAGCTAAATCAGCCAGAATGAACATAAACCAGAGCCCAGATAGGATCGATGGCTGCTGGTGACCTCATCTGAAGGACAGGTTACTTTTGCTATAATAGTAAGTCCGAGCAGTCATGGGGCTTCCTCAGCAGTAAAGAATCCGCCTGCAATGCAGGAGATGCAGGAGATGCAGGAGACATGGGTTCGATCTCTGGGTTGGGAAGATCCCCCTGGAGTAGGGCATGGCAACCCTCTCCAGTATTCTTGCCAGAAAAATCTCTCGGACAGAGGAGCCTGGCGGGGCACAGTCCGTGGGCTCGAAAAAGAGTCAGACATGACTGAAGTGACTGAGCATGCATGCATCAGTTATGGGGTTCCTGAAGAGTGCCCTGGATGATACAACAGAAATTGGCAGATCAATGTCTCTCTGAAAATTGGAGGTTGGGGTAAAAAAAATCAGTAAAATGCCACATATATACCTAATACTACTTTATGTACTAAATAGTTAGTTAAGTGTATAGGGGACTTCCTGGTGGCCCAGTGGTTAAGATCTGCTTCCAGTGCAGAGGAGCGGGTTCAGTCCCTTGTTGTGAAAGTAGGATCCCACATGCCACGAGGTCAAAAAGTAAAACAAAGTCAATAATAGTAAAAATATAAAATTAATAACATTTTAAAGATATCTGTTTCCAAAGTACACTGTATTCCTTGGTAGCCCTTTTAAATCATTCTCTTCTGTCGTTCAGGAAACATTACTGCAGTTGTGTCATGGACTGATCAGCCGCCGTTTTTTTCCTGTGCAGCCTGCACTTTCCCCTCCAACATTTGATTATGAAAATTGTCCTGTGTACAGCAAAGCTGAAAGAATTTTACAATGAACATCTGTATAGCCACCACCTAAATTCCACCATCAATATTTTATTAAAATTGCTTTATTCCCTACAGTTATAGATGCTTTACCATCTATAGTCAGGTAGTTATTGCTGCATAGCAAATTACTGCAAACTAAGGGCTCTTTTTGGCCAGTCCCCATGGCTTGTGGGAGAAGGCAATGGCACCCCACTCTAGGACTCTTGCCTGGAAAATCCCATGGACAGAGGAGCCTGGAAGGCTGTAGTCCATGGGGTCGCTGAGGGTCGGACATGACTGAGTGACTTCGCTTTGACTTTTCACTTTCATGCATTGGAGAAGGAAATGGCAACCCACTCCAGTGTTCTTGCCTGGAGAATCCCAGGGCCAGGGGAGCCTGGTGGGCTGCCATCTATGGGGTCGCACAGAGTCGGACACGACTGAAGCGACTTAGCAGCAGCAGCGTGGCTTGTGGGATTTAGTTCCCTGACCAGGGATTGAACCTATGCCCCCTGAAGTGGAAGCACAGTCTTAACCACTGGATCACCAGAGAATTCCTGGAACTTATTTAAAACAATAAGCACTTAATATCTCACTTGGTCCTTATGAGTCAGAAATTGGGGAATGGCTTCTCTGAGTTGTTCTGGCTTGAGGTTCCCTGAGCAGCTGCAGTCTGGACATTGGCCAGGGGTTACAGTCATCTGCAACGTGACTGGTGCTCGACAGCTCACTTCCAAGAGGGCTCACTCACATAGCTGATGGCTTGAACCTTCAAAGATGGCACATGGCAGTTTCAAATGGGTGCTGTTCAGACTGGTGGTTGCCAAGGGGCAGGGGATTAGGGGAGGGATCAAGTGAGAGATGGGGATTAGCAGACGTAAGCTTTTATATAGAGAATGGGTAAACAATAAGGTCCTACTATATAGCACAAGGAACTATATTCAATATCCTGTAATAAACCCTAGTGGAAAAGAATATAAAAAGAATATATATATGTATGTATAATTGAATTACTTTGCTATCCAGCAGTAATTAATACAACATTGTAAATCAACTATGCTTCAATTAAAAAAAAAAACAATTATATGTAACAATCACAACTATATAACCTAATATAAAAAGTTACAATCGCAGGGAATTCCCTGATGGTCCAATGGTTAGGACTCCACACTTTCACTGCTGAGGGTGCAAGTTCAATCCCTGGTCAGGGAACTAAGATCCCACAAGCCACACAGTGCAGCAAAAAAAAAAAAAAGTTATAGACACAAATGTACACCTAAGCTTGTCATTAAAAATGTGAAAACATTTTATATGGAAGTTTTATGCAAATTAAATATTTAGTATCTTTCCTTATTTTAAAGAATGGGTGCTGTTGACAGTAAGTAACTCAGAAATGATGGAGTGGGGCTGGAGGATTCAGGGAAAGCTTTGCCCTAAAGGTGAGACTTGCCTGATGTGGCATTCCAGCCAGGGCTGATGCTAACACCAGCGCAGAGCGAGAACTTCAGGTGGAGTGGGAAGCAGAACGAGACCCTGCTCCCAGACAGTGGAGCAGGAAGGGTTCCGAGGACTGGATTGCATCGGGGAAGGCAGCTTTAATGGCTCCTAACAGGAGGGGCCTCAGCTCCCCAGACTGAGATCTTTAGACGTGGTCATTAATGTTTGAAATATAGCAGCATCCCAAAACTACTTTTCCTAGGTACACAGACATTTTAATTCACACACTCAGTGTATTCCTTTGAGGTTGAAATATTGTAGATGGTTCTCTGCTCTTTAAAGCTTCTTTCTATTGAAAGTTTTTTTTCCCCCTCGAAGCACATCTTTCTAAATTTTTTAAAAAATTATTTCTTTGGCTGTGCTACTTCTTAGCTGCAGCATGGGATTGAGTTCCTTGACCAGGGATGGAACCTGGGCCCCCTGCATTGGGAGCACAGAGTCGTAACCACTGGACCACCAGGGAAGTCCCCCCTAATTTTTAAATGTGTATTCCTGTTCCTGACCCCAGAACAGGGCCAGACTGGATAACAGGGAAGGATTCTCTGGGAATGCTTGGCTCCCTTAAACCAGGAGGATGATAGCTACTGCTCCTCTATCGCAGGTGAAGCCCCCACCCAGGACACTGGTGGGGAGGCAAAGACGAGGGGGGTGCCTCCTGAGTGCTGTGGGGAGTGGTTTGTGGAGGGTTTTGGGGCCCTCACCCAGAGGTGGAAGGAGAGCTCATCCTGCCCTGGGGGAGGTCAGCTGCCCTCTGAGTGACTGCCAACCCCCCTCTGCTTTCCTGGGAGGTGAGCCTCTTTCTTGGACATGCACCCAGGACCTGCCCCTCTCCTGGCAGCTTCCTGGTGGTTGGTGGGCGCAGTGGGAGCTCTTCCAGAGCAGTTGGAGTGGAGATATTGGCCTTCCTGAACCAGGTAGAGAACATATCAGTGTCCTCTTGATTCAAATGGGAGGATCCTCCTTTATGGTCAAAGAATAAAGAGTACAAACAATGAAAAATACCTTATCAGATCAAGTCAGTGACCCATGAATCAAAGAATTCCAAGTCTTTAGTGCTGGAGAATGTTGACAATCACCCTGTACTGTACAGCCCCTCTTGTAAAGATAAGGAAGAAACCTGGAAGCCAAGGAATGGGAAAGCTGATTTGAAGCCTAGCCAAGTAGGTCCTGGGGCTCCTGGTTCTCCGCTCATAAAGGCCAGTGTTCATTTTGTACCCACTTTTGTGTGTGGCTTCTGTGCTGGTACTTCACACACTGTGTATTCATGAAGTATATTACCCCCAAAATAAAAGCATTGCCTTAAGAATTATTTTCCCAAAATAATAGTTACAAGTTGTGTAGTATTTATGTAGTGCTTATGTGTAGTACTTACTTGCCAGGTTCTAAATTCCTTCCAGATAGAAATTCTTATTTAATCTTCTAACCATGCTGCTGCTGCTGCTAAGTCGCTTCAGTCATGTCTGACTGTGCAACCCCAAAGACGGCAGCCCACCAGGCTCCCCGTTCCCTGGCATTCTCCAGGCAAGAACACTGGAGTGGGTTGCCATTTCCTTCTCCAATGCATGAAAGTGAAAAGTGAAAGTGAAGTCGCTCAGTCGTGTCCAACTCTTCGCAACTCTATGGACTGCAGCCTTCCAGGCTCCTCTGTCCATGGGATTTTCCAGGCAAGAGGACTGGAGTTGGGTGCCATTGCCTTCTCTGCTTCTAACCATCCTAGGAAGTAAATATGATTGTTGTTGCTGTTGCTGAGTCAGTAAGTTGTGTCCAACTCTTGCGACCCCATGAACTGTAGCCCGCCAGGCTCCTCTGTCCATGGGATTTCCCAGGCAAGAATACTGGAATGGGTTTTCATTTCCTTCTCCAGGGAACTGAGGAATCGAACCCACGTCTCCTGCATTGCCAGCTGATTCTCTACCACTGAGCCACCAGGGAAGCTGGTAAATACGGTTACTATCCCCATTTTCTGGATGAGAAAACTGAGGCATGAAGAGATCACGGTGACCTCTCCAAGATGAGGTGGCTATACAACCCATGCTGTTAACCCCACTTGGCCCCGATTCCCTATGCAAACATCAGTGCTGTTCACTGAATCTTCAAAGCTTTCTGTTTTACAGGCATGTGATAGGCTTGAGCGTCTCACCTCCTTGTGTCTTTGGGGCCATGTGACTGCTTGTGGCCACTGAGTTGTGAAAAGTATGTTGTGTCACTTCTGAGCTAGATCGTGTTATCACTATTGTATGATCCTCCAGATCTGTTTTTCTCTATGCCCTGGAGACTGATGGTTTCTCTGTGAGCCTGGGCAAGTCAGAGAGGAAACAGAGCCCCAGCCAACCCTGAGTGGACAGAGCTGGGGTGTGAAAGAAACTGAGATGTGGGGGCTGTTTGTCACTGAGTCCATCCTGACTGATGTAATCTCTGATGTGCCTAGTATTTCAAGGAGTACCTTAGTAATAGGCTTTCATGGTGGCTCAGACAGTAAAGAATCTGCCTGCAATGTGGGAGACCTGGGTTCCACCCCTGGGTTGGAAAGATCACCTGGAGAAGCGCATGGCAACCCATTCTAGTATTCTTGCCTGGAGAATTCTCCAACCAAACAGAAATGATTCTTTGGATCATTTGATACTTTGTGTGTGGGTCACTGACTTTCTTAGAACGTTGGAGAAGAGGTTGGGCAAATGAACTCAAGCTGTGAGAATAAGAAAATGTGGTACCACTTCTCATTTTCCTGAAAGTCCTTCAGCTTCCCCCTGTCTAATCGGTTGCATAGCCCACCTGTCCAGTCTGTTGCGTAGCCACGTAAACATCAGGCAGTTACCTGCACAGATGCGTGAAGAGTGTGCTGTGTATGTTTGGCTGCAAATCTATCAGAATTCCAACAAATAGCAAAGACTCAAAAAAATATCACAGCAGTTATCACAGCTATGAAAGATGAGACAGGTAGGGGTCCAAGGTCATATGAGAATGATCTTCTGTTGACAGTTCACTGATTCCTGGATTATTAGTGGTTTTTCTGAGCCACATGGGACCAGCTAAGAAGTATTGCCTTGGGATAATCCCTCGCAGTTTGGTGGTTAGGACTCAGTGCTTGAGAGCCTGGGTTCAATCCCTGGTTGGAGAACTAAGATACCACACGCCTCGAGGTGCAGCCAAAAAGTATTCCTCTAGACTTCAAATCCTAGGCTGCAGAGTGGAAGGGGTGAGCAAACCCAGCTCTTCTTGTTTCATGTGAACGAGACTGGGGCATGTTTTTAAAAGGTGGCCAGTTATATTAGCTTTGATTATGATAGTGTTGCTGTTTGTTTTGACTTAGGAGAGAACAGTAGGTATGTAGCTACAAGAAAAATTTGCAAAAAATAAGTTTGTCCTCCCACATTCTCTTCTTTAAGATGCGATTTCTTAAGTATCACAGTTACAGCATGCTGAGAAATACAGAGATTTTATTTAACGTTGCTCTGGTTTTCAGAACTTCATTTCTGAAAAAGTAAAGTATTCAAATTCAGTGTTTTTGGTGGGGGGCTGCATCGTGCAGCATGAGGGATCTTAGTTCCCTGACTAGGAATGAAACCGAGGCCCTTGGCAGTGAGAGCACAGCGTCCTAGCCACTGGACTGCCGTCGAATCCCCCAGATTGAGTACTTTTTGAGCATCTACTATGTGCTTAGATGGGGCTCTAGTGGTCCTTGCCACCCTGGGGCTCACAATCCATCCCAGGAGACAGAAGTTAAACAAGTAATGACACGTCTCCTCAGCGTCACGAAGAGAAACCCACAGCAGATTTCCCTGGACCTGCGGGTCAGGGAGGGTCTCCCTGGGAAAGTGACACCCAGAATCAGGCTTCAGAGATGAGTGACGATTAAACCAACGAAGGAGGGAGGGAGAGTTCCAGATGAGGGACGCGCCTGTTGCCAAGGCAGGACTTGAGAGTGTGGCAAGCCCCAAGAGGTGAGGCTGGGGTCAAGGGGCCAGTGCCTCCTGTGAAGAGTTGTAAGTTGATTCCTAAGGGCAGCCACCATGCTGTGAAAGGCCTTAAGAATAGAAATGACAGAATCAGATTTCTTGTTTTTAAAAGAGCACTCCGGCCTCAGTGAGAAGCAACCAGAGAAGGTGAAACAAGCCTGGTTGACAGGCTCTGGTACCGATCCAGGTGAGTGGCAAGAGATGGCGGGGGCCTGGGCCTGGGTAGTTGCTGTGGGGCTGGAGAGAATTGGATGGATCAAATCTAGGTCCCTTTGTAAAAATAATGTGTTTTTTCCCTCGTTACTTAAATATTTTTCTGATTACTTTTTGGCTGTGCTGGTTCTTCTTTGGTGTGTGGCCTTTTCTCTGGGTGAGGTCAGTGGGAGCTCCTCTGTAGCTGTGCACAGGCTTCTCGTGTGGTGGCCTCTCTTATTGCAGAGCAGGGACTCTAGGGCGCTCAGGCTGAGTAGTTGCGTCTCCTGGGTTCTAGAGCACAGGCTCAGTAGTTGTGATTCATGGGCTTGGTTGCTTCTCGGCATGAGGGATCTTCCCAGACCTGGGCTTTGAACCCGTGTCTCCTGCATTGACAGATTCTTTACCACTGAGCCACTGGAGAAGGAAGCCCTTAAATGTTTTTCTTACAAAAAGTCTTGAGAAAATGTATAAGCACAAAAAAGAAAATCACCTAATCCCATCTCCCAAGGAGCAGCGTTATTTCTTCAGTATAAACCCTTCCAACCTCTCTTCCAGGCATTTACAATACACATTCATTGTAAAAGCAAAATTTGTATATTAGGTATACATTGTTTTATAACCTATACTTAAAAAAAAAACAATGTAGTTATTTTTTAGGCACGCCCCCCTACTTGTGGAGTCTTAGTTCCCAGACCAGGGATTGAACTCAGGCCCTTGGCAGTGAGAACACAGAGTTCTAACCACCGGACCTCCAGGGAATTCCCTAATCTATACTTTTAAAGTTCTTTGGACTGTGTTGGCAGTCGAAATGCCTTGGTGTGAGTTTGTACATTTCTCCAGAAAGAATCCTCTATCGGTGTATATAGATAAACTGAGTGCCTTTTTTTTTTCCCTTTTGAGCCTGGTATATAGTCCTTGTTTTGTTCAGTCGCTCAGTCATGTCTGACTGTTTGCGACCCCATGGACTGTAGCACGTCGGTGTTCCCTGTACTTCACTATCTCCCGGAGTTTGCTCAGACTCATATTCATCAAGTCGGTGATGCCATCCAAATGTCATCTTCTGTCACCCGCTTCTCCTCCTGCCCTCAATCTTTCCCAGCATCAGGGTCTTTTCCAGTGAGTCAGCTTTTCATAGCAGGTGGCCAAAGTATTGGCGCTTGAGCTTCAACATTAGTGCTTCCAGTGAATATTCAGGGTTGATTTCCTTGGTCCTGAATCTTGTTAATTCCTGGCCTGAAAGAATCTGTACGCAACCATGGGAGAAGGGTCCCTGGGAGATGCTTTGTAGAAGCTGCAGTTCCCGGAACTCTGGTGTAGGGCAGGCAGCCACCATTCAGGTTTTCCCTAGGCTGTCGCTGGGGCAAGGGAGGTGCTGATGGCACTCAGCTGCATCTCTGAATGGTCAGAGGGAAACGGCGTCAGATACTGAGAACGAGCTGCCAAACAGCTTCCTGCAGAGTGAGCTGAGGCCAGCACCTCTGCTGAAGGGGAAAGTAAGAAATGAAATACTGAAAATAGCACAGTGTTATCTATCAAATCTGTCTCAATTAAAAAGAGAAATGAGATAATTTGGGGGTGTCTCCTTGAAGCAGTATGTGAGATGACCCTTCTTAATAGGTCATTAAATAAGCTGATATCCTTCCAAATCAGGAATTGTTTGTCATCCCTGTTCGGTTTGTCACTTTCACTTTGTCAGATACGTTATTTGTCTCTGCCAAATCTGTAGAAGGAATTCTAGCTTCCTGGGTCAGCAGTATCCACCAGTGGTCTGGGAGATTTTTATAGGGCAGCCCCTGAAGATTGAGGGACTAACGTCTCTTGGTTCTAGGAGGATTTCTCCCTCCTTCTCTTCCAGGAGAGATTAGGAGGGAGAGTCTCATGACATTGAGCTGCACTTATTTAGACTGCACCCTCCTGGTCTCAGTATCTGGCCCCAGCACTGCATAAGGAGGAAGGGGGTCACTTCTGGTGCCCCAAAGCCTGGTCCTGACCCTCCTGAGATGCAGCCTTCAGCACATCAGGGGGATCAAAGATGCAGGGATTGCTCCAGGTCACCAGAATCCCTAGGCAGCGAAGCTGGGATGACCTTCTGTGTCCAGGGTCTATCTTGGTCATATGGAGATGGCGGGTTTCCCCTTGAGAGCTGGAGCAGCCTCTTCAGCCTGTTGTTTTATTCTCCCACAATTAACCATGGTAATCTGTGCCCGGGCGCTGGAGGGTAGGCCTCAGGAGAGGATGATGTTTAAGGAGCTGAAGCATCTTGGGCAGTCAGTCTTGCATTGGACAAGATTAACATCTTCCTTCCTTTTTGAAGCAAAATAGATAACGTGTAAGAAATGGACAGGAGTTTGAGCAAACTCTGGGAGATAGTGGACAGGGAAACCTGGTGTACGCGTGGGGTTGCAAAGAGTGGGACATGAACTTAGCGACTGAACAACAAATTATAAGAAATGATGAAATTCACATGTGGTGGTGATTATCACATTACCGAAAAGAGTTTTTTAACTTTTAGGTACACGTGTGTCCCAGGTGACCTCTGTTTCTCTTTCCACACTCCCTGGGAATTCAGGCAGGAGGGAACGTGGTGGCAGCTTTGAGAGGCAGTTTGGTTTTTTGCATTCGTGAGCGGGTGTCTTCGTGGGATCAGCTGGGGAGGGTTGGCTCTTGGTAAATATAAAGAGGGAATTTGCCTTCAAAGATTGTCCTTCAGAGGATCTAAGGAGATGTTTCAAGAATGCTTTTTCTTTATTTTTTATTGAAATATAGTTGATTTACAGTGTTGTGTTAATTTCTGCTGTATGGCAAAGTGACTCAGTTACACACCGAGTCTCAAATATATACATATGAGTGAAGTCGTTCAGTCGTGTCTGACTCTTTGCGACCCCATGGACTATAGCCCACTAGATTCCTCTGTCCATGGGATTTTCCAGGAAGAAATACTGGAGTAGGTTGCCATTTCCTTCTCCAGGAGATCTTCCCGACCCAAGGATTGAGCCTGGGTCTCCTGCATTGTAGGCAGACGCTTTACTGTCTGAACCACCAGGCAAGTCCTTATATATATATGTTCTTTTTTATATTCTTATTCTGGGTGGTTTCTCCCAGGATAATATTGAACACAGTTCCCTGGGCTATATAGTAGGACCTTGTTGTTTAAAGAAAGTTTTTTAAAAAATTATTTTATTTTTAAATTGGAGGATAATTGCTTTACAATATTTTGTTAGTTTCTGCCATATATCAACATGAATCAGCCGTAAGTATACATATGTCCCCTCCCTTATGATCCTCCCTCCCACCTTCCACCCCATCCCACCCTCTAGTTTGTCACAGAGCACTGGATTTGAGTTCCCTGCATCATACAGCAAATTTCCGCTGGCTATCTAATTTTACATATGGTTTTGTGCATGTTTCAGTGACAGCCTCTCAATCAGTCCCACCTTCTCTTCCCTCCCCTGTGTCCACAAGTCTCTTCTCTGTCTCTGCATCTCCATTACTGCCCTGCCAATAGGTTCATCAGCACCATCTTTCTAGATTCCATATATATGTGTTAATATATGATATTTATCTTTCTCTTTCTGACTTACTTCACTCTGTGTAGTAGGCTCTAGGTCCAGCCATCTCATGAGAACTGAGTCAAATGCATTCCTTTTTGTGGCTGAGTAATATTCCATTGTGTATATGTACCATAGCCTCTTGATCAATTTCTCTGTTGATGGACATATAGGTTGCTTCCATGTCCTGGCTATTGTAAATAGTGCTGCTATGTATGTTGGGGTACCTGTGTCTTTTTCAATTACGGTTTTCTCAGGGTATATACTCAGTAGTGGGATTGCTGGGTCATAGGGTAGTTTTATTCCCTTTTTTTTTTAAGGACTCTCCATATGTTCTCCATAGTGGTTGTGTCAGTTTGCATTCCCACCAACAGTGCAAGAACATTCCCTTTTCTCCACACCCTCTCTCTGCGTTCTTTGTTTATAGATTTTTTTGTTGATGGCCATTCTGACCGGTATGAGGTGATATCTCCTTGTTTTGATTTGCATTTCTCTAATAATAAGTGATTTTGAACATCTTTTCATGTGCTTATTAGTCATCTGTGTGTCTTCTTTGGAGAAGTGTCTGTTTAGGTCTTCTCCTTTTTGATTATGTCGTTTGTTTTTCTGGTATTGAGCTGAATGAGCTGCTTGTATATTTTGGTGATTAATCCTTTGTCAGTAGTTTCATTTGCTGGAAGACTTTTTTTCTATTACTGGACCAACTTACGGTTGGAGGACTTCAGGGTCTTTCAGGGTATGGACTTCCCAGCTGGTGCTAGTGGTAAAGAATCTGCCTGCCACTGCAGGAGACGTAAGAGATACAGGCTTGATCCCTGTGTTGGGAAGATCCCCTGGAGGAGGGCTTGGCAATCCACTCCAGGATTCTTGCCTGTAAAATTCCATGGACAGAGGTGCCTGGTGGGCTACAGACCATAGGATTGTAGAGAGTTGGACGTGACTGAGCGACTGAACACACATACACACACACATACTTAGGTATTTCATAAAAAGTGACAAAGGCAAGCACTGAACTTTTCAAAAGAGCTGAGACGTAGTGCTCTATGGCCACAAGGGGACTGTTCTTTTTTTATATTTATCATCCTGATAACTCATTCCTATCCTGCCCAGAGAAGAGTTTCCACTCCCTTCTGGATCTAGAATTCTCCCTTTTTACCGTAAGAGAAGCTGTGGAAAGTTTGATGTCACAGGGTCTGTGATATGCCAAAGTTGCCAGATCCACACCTCTCTCTGCGCAGGTTTCTCAGTGGCTGGAGCAGCTAGTATCATTTATTCATTCGACAACCACTTAGGACACTACCGTGTTTGGTGCTGAGCTTGTTGAAATAAATACATGAAAGTCACTACTCTTGAGGAGTTTACTGCGTGAATCAGTCTCTTGGGCTGGGTTGGTGTCTAATGTCAGATACTGGTTCTAAGGCTACATGCTCTTACCTCTAGTGTCTGATAATGGTGCAGTCTGTTCGGCTATACAACACGTTTCTGTAATGAAATGAGCTCATATGCAATTTAAAAGAGAATAACATCAGTTCATATGCTTCTCACCCTATGGAAGAAGAGCCAGAGTAGCAGGTTAGAATTATAACCTTTATAATTCTCCAACCAGCAGGAAAGGGAAATGCCTTCAGCTGAACTTCTCATCCGTAGGAAGGAGCTCTTTCTGCTCTGCTTTAAGAAAATTAAAAATGGGTCCCTGTGCCCAGAGCTCCATTCCTAGAGACGTGGACCCCTAGCCTTGAGGGCTCCCAGCTGGCAGCAGGCTGTACGTCCTGCTATCTGGTCTGGCCTGAAAAACTAGCATCTCCATCCTGTCGGGTCTTTTTGTACCTTTAATATTTTCTGCAGTCACCTCTTGCTGCCACAGGCTGCTGGTTTGCTTCTGAGGTGCTAATTGTGTGTGTGTATGTGTGCATGCACACATGTGTGTGAGTGGTCTTGTTACCATTGATATTTTTAAAATTTAAGTATAGTTTACAGTGTTGTATTAGTCTCTGGTATACAGCAAAGTGATTCAGATATATATATATATATATGTGTGTGTGTTTGTGTGTGTGTGTATTCTCTTTCAGATTACTTTCCATTGTAGGTTATTACAAGATATTGAATACAGTTCCCTGTGCTATACAGTAGGTCTTTATTGTTTATCTATTTTATATACAGGAGTGTGTATCTGCTAATGCCAAACTCCTGATTGGTTACCGTAGGTTTTGTTAGTATATGTGCTGCTGAAGCAAGCCTGGTTACCATTGGTTTTGAATGATCTTTGAGTGGTCCGATCCTTCCTGTGTTTCCCCAGTGCCCTGGTGCTGACTTCTGGAAGGCCTAGAGGGGTAAACATTCTTACACTGAAGTGGGGGTTCTGAGCCTCCTGTTCCCTCCGCTCAGCCTGGCCCAGCACCCTTCCATCTGTGAACCCTCAAGGAATAGAGCCCTGGAAGTCCTGTGCCTGGCTCTGCAGTGTGGCCGCAGCTGGAGACAGGGACTGCGGGGGGCCTGACCAGTTCTCAGTGTTTGAAGTCGGCAGGGGATTTTACAGTCCGTTTACCGTTTCCTGAATTGGGCACAGAGTGAGGCATGTAAACTATCTTAATACTGTTTGGAATCCCTTTTTGTGTGACCTGATTCTGGGGTGACCTTAAGTGAGTAATAAAACCCTTCAGTGGCAGCAGGGAGTTAAGGAGCCTAGTTCCTACTCAAAGAGACAGAGCATCAGTGGTCCTCACTTGGCACAGTGCCCAGACTGCATCAGGCCTTCCACTTACAGCATTCCAGCTTGGGGCCAGGCCAGCCCAGCAGGAAGGGCCCAGGTTGGAGTAATAAATAAAGGATGCAGGAAACTCTGTCAGGAGGACTTGCTTTGAAAATGTTCCCAAGATACATGTATAACCTGATGCTGAAAGTCAGACCTTATGCCGGGTGGAGAGGTTCCACCAGCGGCCGCACAGAGCTCTCCTGGTCCCTTCACTCCTCATGCTGTGCAATGGAAGACCATTTAGAAAGCAGAAAGGGTGCTTTGAGGAGCAAATCTATTTGTTCATCTTCTGCATTGGAACGTTAGGGGTTAAAAAGATGGTTGAGATTATTTGCCCCACACAGATCTAAAAATGCTGTCATGGGCATTCATAGGAAGCTTTGTTAACCTCAGTCAGTTTTAGGAGTCGTAAGCACGGGAGGCCTAATCTCTGTTGCTCTGTGACCCAGAGAGCTTGTCTGTGGAGACAAGAGGTGGCTCAGTGTGCCGATGGCCATGCACCCCCTTGCCCCGACCGGTGGATGGAGAGGTGTGCTCCTGTCTGGGAATTCAGCCAACACTGTGATCTGTTCTTTCTCTTGGCTTCTGTTTTCATGGTTATGTCACTGTTAGATAGAGGAATCAATAGAATGGAAGATATGGGCAAATAAATATGTTCCAACTAGAAGAAGCAGTGAATCCATTGTACTAGCAAGTACTTCCCTTGAAGGAGAACCATAGGATGCTTTATCTCACTTTTCTAAGAGAAAAGACATTATTACCCAATCACATGGATGAAGACTGGTTGATATTTCTCAGATCCTTCTATTTCAGCATCTCCGCATCCTTATCCCAGTCGAAGCCTCTGCATCTGTGATGCTGCAGCAACAGTAGTCCCGTTGATAACCCTGAGCCCTACTGTTGCCCCATCCCTCTGCTCTTCATGCCGCACCATGCAGACCATTTCAATATTGCTGATTTGGCCGCGGGACTTCCTCTTAAATGCCTTCTCAGGGCTCACCATCACCCCATACACCTTCCTTGCCTTTTCTTCCCGTCACTGGATCACTGGACCTTTGAGTGGCCTCCACCCGCAACACAACGTCATCCCTCCTTATTCCCTGTATTAGTCAGGTTCTCCAGAGAGACAGACCAATGGGATGTGTGTGTGTTAAGAGATTTATTATAAGGATTTTGCTGTTGTGATTATGGAGGCTCGCAAATTCAAAATTTGTAGACTGGGCCAGCAGGCTGGAGACCCAAGAGAGCTGATGTTTCAATTCCAGTCTGAAAGCAATCTGCTGGAGGATTCTCTTTTTGTTCTAGCCAGACCTTCAACTAGATGAAGTCCACCCACATTATGGAGGGGAATCTACTATACTCAAATCCCCTGACTATATGCTAATCTCATCCCCAATCAGCCTTACAGAAACATCCTGAGTGTCTGACTAAATATCTGCGCACCCTGTGGTGCAGCAAGTTGACACATAAAATTCACTATCACACTTCTCTTTGCTTTTTGTCATCTGTCCACAGCTTATCTAATGTGCTACACTAATTCTGGACTCAGGGGCTTTGTGCAAGCTGCTTATTCCACCTGGAGTGCATCTGGAATTCCACTTCCTTAAGGGGGCCTTCCCTGATCTCCCAGGCTAGGTTCATTCCCTCAGCTATATATTGCTAGAGTACACTAAGTTTCCCTTTAATATCACACTTAGAATCACTTGCTCAGTGCCAACCTTTGCCACTAGACTTTAAGTTCCATGGAGGCAGGAAGCATTTCTGATTTGCTGTTACATGCCTTTTCAAAGGTCATCCAATGAATGAATGAATTAAAGTACTAATAGTTTACACTGTATTAAGCGTTTACAAGTTATGAGACTCTAACATACCCACATGCAACCCTGTGAAGTACATATGATTATCTTTACTTTTACAGAGGCCCATGGAAGTTAGGGACTTGCCCAAAGTCATGTCACTAGTCATATAGAATCTGGGCTTCAAATAGAATAATAATAAATGTACTTGCTAGTGCTTACAGCACTTAATAAGGGTCAGGTAATGTGCTATGTATTTGACAACTTGGAGAAGGCAATGGCACCCCACTCCAGTACTCTTGCCTGCAAAATCCCATGGATGGAGGAGCCTGGCAGGCTGCAGTCCATGGGGTCGCGAAGAGTCAGACACGACTGAGCAACTTCACTCTCACTTTCCACTTTCATGCATTGGAGAAGGAAATGGCAACACACTCCAGTGTTCTTGCTTGGAGAATCCCAGGGACAGCGGAGCCTGGTGGGCTGCCATCCCTGGGGTCCCACAGAGTCAGACACGACTGAATCGACTTAGCAGCAGCAGCAGCAGCCCGATGTGGTAAGGAGCCCATACATGCTCCACAGTGTTCCCTCCTCTTGGATTCACTCTCGAGGACCCGCTTCCATATATCCTAGGAACCCAGAATCTGGAATTTGTGGGGAGGCTGGTCCCTCTTAACCCTAGAGTCTTCTCTAGATCATCTTCAGTTGTCTTTTCCTCTGCCCCAGTAAACAGGGGCAAGTTAGCAAGTCTGCTGGCCAAGCTGACATCCAGTTGAGGAACAGTTCTGCTCTGCCCTTCTTGAAGGTATTTCTAGTCTGTCCAAGAACCCCCTCGCCAGCAACCACCGTGAATGCATGTGGGTGGAGAAAAGCTTCTCTTCATGATCACCATACTCTCCCCAAAGCAGCTCTCTCCCTGTCTGCCACTTCTGTACACCTAGTGGGATTGTGGGGTAAGCCAGATACTCTGAGTGACCTGGGCAAGGTGAGTCTAGGGATGTCACATAGTACCTGGTGCCAATAAGTAGTAAGGTTTGGTTTTCTGAAATCCAGTGTATATTAACGCATGTATTTTTTGAGTCTGTGTGTCTCCTCAAGATGACTTGAAAATACATTTACACCCCCAGGATATGGGGGGATTGTTAGCTAGATGTCTATTTCGTTATGTTAAGTTACAGACTGATGTCCTAGGAGTCTGAATCCCTTGGAGGATGGGGCAGGTCTTTTTTTTTTTTCCTGTGTCAAGTTGCAATATTAATAATGCAACCATGTATGGCTCGGCTATAGAAGAGTTTAATTTTCAAAGACAATTAGATACTTTTATGGCTGACTTGAAGCATTTGTCCCCAACCACTGAGTTGGTATCGTGTTGCCTCCCTAACGGGTTCTTGCTGACAGTCAAAGGAGAGATAAGTTGGGGGAGGTACAAAGCTTTTCAATTAATTTATGACCCTGTTAGGTGTCAAGCCTGTAATTACTCTGTGACTGTTGCCTTTGCCGAAAGGAAAAAACAGTTCATTGAAAACCTGTTTTATGGAGGAGTCATTTTCTGAACTTGAAAGATTTGTCCCTCCAGAACAGTGAGTGAGGAGGAATGAAGATTTTGGCCTAATCTTTTTCCTAACCAGTAAGTTTGTAAAGCACTTTTTGATGAATAGGAATTTGTTTAACAGAATCTTTAGATCCTTTTTTTTTGATCATACCAAGTGACAGGCAAGATCTTAGTTCCCCCACCAGGGATCGAACCTATGCCCCCTGCAATGGAAGCATGGAGTCTTAACCACTGGACTGCCAGGTTAGTCCCTTATTTTTACATTCTTGACTAGACATATCACAGACAACTCATTCATTCATTCATTCAGCAAATATCTGTAAGTGTTACTGTGCCCAGCGACTGTGGCAGGCTTGGGGATAAAGTGATGAACATGGGAGAGACCCGGAGGATGGGAGAAGCCCCAGCCCTCTTGGAGCTCCCATGGGATGGGGGTGACTGGAGACAGACAATATGCAAGTAAGTAAATTAATGAAAATGATTTTGCATGGTGTTGACTGTTGTAGAAAATAGAACTCGGTCATGTGATACAGTGTGTGCACTTGGGGGAGGGGGTAGCTAGTCCATTCTGAATCACCCAAAACATTGTAGACTTAGGGACCTGCTGCCTGAGGAAGGTTCGTTATTCCCGTCCCTGCTATCAGCATGATTGCAAAGTGGGGCTGCCCACCTGGCAGGTGGAAGAGGATACCTTTGTGAGAGCCTGGCAGACTTTTAGTGGGACTCTCTTTGGATTCCTCTTTCAGCTAAATAGAGCACAGAGCTTCTTTAGGGAAAAGAGAAGAAGGTATTGCAAGTTTTAAACAAGAGTAAGGTTCCCCAATCGCTGCCTCAATCAAGTTCATTAAAACTGAATGTATATTTAAAACTTCCTTATGATTAACTGTGTTATAATGTAAGTAGTAATACTTGAATGTCTCCACTATGTTGAAAGGCATCTTGATTTAGGAGAAAGAGAGTCATGTACCCTCTAAACCTTTGGCTTTCATTAAGTGTAAGTAGTAAATCTCAAATGCCTGTGGTATAAATAAGGTAACATTTCTAAGAATTAGCCACTCTAGGAAATAAATATTTGGCTTGAAAAGCTCTACTACTCTATACTGTTTGCATGTTTCCCCAGCTGCTGTGTTTTGATAGCTGGGGCAATAAGATTAAAACAGACACGAGTTAAAAACACACACATACACACATGGAAAGATCAGTGCGAAGATCTGAGTTTGTGCTTTTGGTTTCACTGATAAATACAGAACGTGATGTGCATATGGTGTCTGGCTGCGTTCCTCCCCTGTGCCAGGTCCTAGCGTACCCAGGACCCTTCAGCAGGATGCTCTACAGAGAACCCCTGGCAGTAGTGACCAGTATGATTTAGGACCTTGTTCTGTGTGGAGAGCAAATTTAAGTAAAAAAATGCATGTATTCTGAAGGAATGCCATATATTTGGCCTAATGTGAAAAGATGATGCCTTCTTTTTTAAAATATTTATCTATTTATTTGGCTGCATTGGGTCTTAGTGGCAGGACTCTTCATTGTGGCACTCAGGCTCAGCTGCTCTGCAGCATGGGGGAGATTACTTCCCCGACCAGGGGTTGAACCTGAGTCCCCTGCATTGCAAGGCGGATTCTTAACCACTGGACCACCAGGAAAGTCTCAGTGGATACCATCATGAAGCTAGTTAGGCAGCACCCAGCAGTTGAGAACAGTTGCCCTAGAATTTGGCAAGCAGGTCACATCCTGACCTGACCTCTGGCTAGCTGTGCAATCCTGGTTAAGTGGCCTGAACTCTTTTTGGTTTATTTCCTCACCTATGGAAGGTGGGTATTCACAGGGCCAACCCCCGTGCTGTCCAGAGGTCTTAAGTGAAGACCTTATCATGATGCGTGGTCCAGGGTTAAAAGGTTCGGCACTGTTATCTCTCTTATCATTCCTACCATCATATTTACTGGATTCCACCTGGTATCCAGATGGGGCTGCTTTTGCCCTTTGGTGTTTGCTCCGCTGCTGTGTCTCTGTAAAGCAGCTTAAAAGCTACATCTCCAGAAATGGAGGTGTTCCTTGGAGGAGGGTTATGTACTGCTGTGAACTTGGCCTCTAAGTGATTCTGCTCCCAAGTCTCAGAGCAGTAGAATGCACTCTTGGTGAAATGCTGCCCGACAGTCCTCTCTGTGGCCCTGATGTGCAGAGAAAGACACGTCTGGGAATTTTTAAAGGAATGTAGCTGATCCAGTAGGAGTTGTTGCAAAGGCTAACTAGAATGTATGTGCATTTACACACACACACACACACACACACACACACATAATTGTATTGTAGGGCTTCCCTGTGGCTCAAACAGTAAAGAATCTGCCTGCAGTACAGGAGACCTGGATTCAATACCTGGGTTGGGAAGATCCCATGGAGGAAGAAATGGTTACCCACTCCAACGCTCTTGCCTGGAGAATCCCATGGACAGAGGCGCCTGGTGGGCTACGGTCCTTGGGGTCACAAAGAGTCAGACATGACTGAACAACTAACACTTCCACTTTCATAACTGTATTATATTTATAAAGTTAAAAAATATATTTTAGTATATATATATATTTAATGGCATCAGAATTGATTAAGTAAAATTAATGACCTTATGTTATGTAGGGAGAACCTTGGAAAGTAAGCCAGTAGGCCGGTGAGCTTTCTCTGTTTTTCTCTAGTCCATACTGCAAAGCTGGGCAAGATGGGCACGTTTTTTCCCTTTGTTCCATCTGAAAATGTGTGTGATGGATGCAAAGAGATATTTGTTCATTGCCACATTATTTGTGACAAAAATAAAAAAAGAATTGTAAACAGCCTAAATGATTATCAATAAAGGAAAGTCTAAATAAACTAGTATTCCACAGAATCCTATTACAGCAGTTTTTTTAAAAAAAAAATCAAGTTGCAAAGAATTAATATAATAATTATTAAAATGCACACACACACAACTGTATACCATTGAGAGAATATGTGTTTGTGCTTGTGTGTTTGTGTGTGTATACATGCCCACAGAAATAATTTGAAAGGGATGACATCAAACTGGGAATATAGTTTCCTACAGGAAGGAAATTGGGATGAAGAGAAGGTGAAATTCAAGGGGAATTTTTCTTTCACTGTCATATTTGAATTTTAATGTACAATGAGAAATTACATATGTATTACTTGTATGGTTAAATTTAAAATAATTTCTAAAATAGATGTGAGGACAACTATCTTAGTTCAGGCTGCTATAATGAAAACCATAGACTGAGTGGCTTAAGTAGCAAACATTTCTTTCTCACAGTTCTGGAGGCCAGGAGGTCTAAGGTCAAAATGCTGGGTGATTCTGGTTTTGGCAAGGACTTTCTTCCTAGCTTGTGGACAGCCACCCCTTTGCTGTATCCTCAGATGGCAGGGAGAGAGGGGACTCTGGTCTCCTCTTCTTAGAAGAGTACTAATCCCATTATGGGGCCCCACCCTCATGACCTCATCTAAACCTAACTACCTCCCAAAGCAGCTTCCCAGTTCCATCCCACTGGGGATTAGGCTTCAATACACGAATTTGGGGAGATACAAGTATAGTGAATAACACCAATCTGCAAAGCTTTTGAAAAGCTCCATTGCAGAATGTAAAGCCATGTACTTGTGAAGATACCACTTTGTATTCTCACTCCAGGACTCTGGTATTTTTCAGATATAACAGCCAGTGATATTTCTTCAACCAAAATTCATGTTCCATTTAGATTCTAAGTGTTAGGATGACTAAACAAAATGAACAGTGTACCCATAGTTAGACTTTGGTCTGCAAAGGACTGCTTTTCTAGTGGTCTTTTGTCATAGACAAATGGCTCTCACTAACTACATAATGAGTATCTACTTTTTGCAAAGCACTGTGAAGGCAAATAAGGGAAGAATAAGAGTAGAATATTACTCCTTAGCTGTAGAATTTTTCTGTGTCACTGTTTGGATGAACAGTGACACCTGAAATTATTTAAGATAATCAGTATAAGTAATTCAGTGTTAAATCACTTCGCAACATATTCTTCTTAAGGCAGAAATTAGCTGAAGGTACTCCTAATTATAGCCCGTTAATTTCAATTTCAGAAACTGGTGTCATTTTTTTTTCCCCCCTTTCTATTTGTCTAACAAAGTTCTATTTCCAGTCATTAAGAAGAAGGTAACTCTGTGGGAAGAGTAGGGATTTCATTTGCCCAAATGAGTAACTTTTAACTACTCAATTTCAAGTTGCCAAATGTCTATTTGTTCTTGGGTTTTTGTGGTATTTTATATTCAGCTTGCCTGATGTTGGGCAGAATTTAGGTCACTAAGTACCATGGAAATGCAAGGAATGTCAGACATGACAAAAAGCTGTTGTAGTTCCTTAATGTGCATGCTTGCTAAGTTGCTCAGTCGTGTCCGACTCTTTGCAACCTCATGGACTTCAGCCAGGCTCCTCTGTCCATGGGATTCTGCAGGCAAGAATACTGGAGTGGGTTGCCATGCCTTCCTCAGGGGATCTTCCCACCCAAGGATCAAACCTTCATTTCTTGCATCTCCTGCACTGACAGGCAGATTCTTATACCATACCACCACCTGGGAAGCCCATAAATGTTCCTTCATACCATCTTCTAAGGCAAATATTCTACTTTTTATTTCACCTTTTTAGACTGCCAACTATTATGTCAGGGACAGAGTACTATTTTGTTTTACAGATGTAAGAAAAATAGCATCTGTAGATCTTCCTGTTCTAGAGATGGTGTCCTGAGTCTTCCTAGGGAGCCATTGTGAGGGTTCTGTTAGTGTCTAAGTTTATCTCTATGTACTTTACAGCTGGAGGCTGGGGAAATACCCACAGATGCTTGTGTGGACCTGCTCGACTCCCTGTGAAACAGATGTGGTCACAACTCCATTTGTCACTGGGACTCTGTAAGCCTCCACTCCAACTGGAGAACTACCGTTTAGGTCCCATGGGTTCAGGGTCAACTCAGACCCAGTACAACACAAAAGATTTGGCATCCACTTTGCCCAGTGCCAAAGATCCTTGTAAGCAGTTACAGATCTTTGTAGCAGGACCGGTGAATTCTTTATCATATGAACTCTCTGGCCGGGTTCCTCTCCAAGGAGACCTAGCCTCTTCTCTTCCAGTGGCCTGTGAACCTGTGGATTATAGCAGCTGATGTCAGTCTTCTGTTCTCCAGCTCACTCTCTCTCAGTTTTTAATTTTGATGTCATTTGTTTTTGTTTACTTTTTCTTTTTAAATTTTATTTATTTGTCTGTGCCAGATCATGGTTGTGGCATGTAGGATCTTTAGTGGGATCCAGTTCTCTGATCGGGGATTGAACCTAGGCCCCCTGCATTGGGAGCATGGTGTCTTAGCTACTGGGCCACCAGGGAAGTCCCTCCAGCTCACTGTTGATTTTTTTTTATACAAGTCAAATAACGCCCCTAGTCAGTCCACCCATCTTGCCTGCAGCTGATCTGTCATGGCCACAGATTCCTAATGATCAAAGCACTCCGTTTGTTACTCTGGCCTTGCTTTGGATTATGGTGTTTACATTCATCTAGCCTCTGATGCTTAGTTGTCACCACTTGGCCTCTGGTCTTTTGGAATCCTGTCATCCTCCAAAAGAGCCCAATACCAGGGAGCATCTCCCATGTCCACTCCAGCCAATGGAGACCAGAACCATTGGACATCTCACCAGTGCTCTTACCCTTTAGAGAAGGGAGCAACCTCTTGGTTTTTCTAGAATCATGGTCAGCTGTGTGTGCTGTGTGCTAAGTCACTTTCAGATCAGATCAGATCAGATCAGTCGCTCAGTCATGTCCGACTCTTTGCAACCCCATGAATCGCAGCACGCCAGGCCTCCCTGTCCATCACCAACTCCTGGAGTTCACTCAGACTCACGTCCATCGAGTCAGTGATGCCATCCAGCCATCTCATCCTCTGTTGTCCCCTTCTCCTCCTGCCCCCAATCCCTCCCAGCATCAGAGTCTTTTCCAATGAGTCAACTCTTCGCATGAGGTGGCCAAAGTACTGGAGTTTCAGCTTTAGCATCATTCCTTCCAAAGAAATCCCAGGGCTGATCTCCTTCAGAATGGACTGGTTGGATCTCCTTGCAGTCCCAGGGACTCTCAAGAGTCTTCTCCAATACCACAGTTCAAAAGCATCAATTCTTCGGCACTCAGCCTTCTTCACA
>NW_011494607.1:8713767-8738267 GCF_000754665.1 Bison bison bison
AGCCTTCTTCACAGTCCAACTCTCACATCCATACGTGACCACAGGAAAAACCATAGCCTTGACTAGACGAACCTTTGTTGGCAAAGTAATGTCTCTGCTTTTGAATATGCAATCTAGGTTGGTCATAACTTTCCTTCCAAGGAGTAAGCGTCTTTTAATTTCATGGCTGCAGTCACCATCTGTAGTGATTTTGGAGCCCAGAAAAATAAAGTCTGACACTGTTTCCACTGTTTCCCCATCTATTTCCCATGACGTGTCCAACTCTTTGCAACCCTATGGACTGGAGCCCTCCAGGCTCCTCTGTGCATGGGATTGTCCAGGCAAGGATACTGGAGTGGGTTTCTATGCCTTCTTCCAGGAGATCTTCCTGACTCAGGGATTGAACCCATGTCTCTTATGTTTCCTGCATTGGCAGGTGGGTTCTTTACCACCAATGCCTCCTGGGAAGTCCCCATAGTCAGATAGTGGGCTGTTCTTTATTTTCTTGTGGTAAGTCCAGTCTTAACCCTTCAACCTTCAAACCTTCAACTCATCTCTCAATATCATGCCAAGGCAGTTCCAGAATCTCCATTTAATTCACGGTAGGCCTTCCTTGTGCCTAGGCTTCCAGGAACCATCCCAACATTTGAGGACCAGGTGTCTGTGCCAGGATACTAAGCCACTAGTTACAGGAGAGTGTTTCTTGGTTGATAAGGTCTCTTCAGTCCAGCCTGACACTCACCACATCAACCCTTCCTTACCCACACGTTCTCCATCCCATCTGTACATAACAGTGGAACCTGAGAGTCCTTTAGTACAAAGCTGTTTTCCTGCAGGAGCAGGGACTGTCTCTAGGAAATTTCCCTGCAGGCTGTGCTGAGACCTGGCCCTAATTATCAGGAGGGGTGGAAGGATTTTGAGGAAGGGGAGCATCACCATATGAGGCAGCTGACTCAGGTGAGCTCTTTGCAGGTCTCCAGGCAAGAAGGGGCAGCTCTCTTCCCCAAAGAAGGAGCTGCTTTGCTGGTCAGAAAGTTCAAGGGCATTTGGGAGTTCAGGATTGTGGGGCTTGTGCACTAGTGTCCCTGTGGCAAATCTCAGGGCCACTCCATACGGGTAAACTCCCCACACCTCTAGGAGTCCCACCCTTGAGTGCCAGAGAAACTCCATCCCAGCTGGGTACTATGTAATTCTCCTGGTCGGTAGTTCTGGTTGTAGCTAATAAGGCAGAGGTGAGAGAATTGTGAAGTAGTGCACAAAATGTGTCCAGAACAAGCATTTTCCACAGGACTTTATTGACAAGGTGAGGTCAGAGAAATACTTCATTTAAACCCAGAACTTCCTGTGTGACAGATACATTCACAGCAGTCACAGAAGGTCAGGTATCTTCAAGTGTCTCCAACCCCCAAAGATGGATTAAGTCTTGAAGAAAGCAGTATTGAAATAGAGTCACGCATGGTTGTTTAGTCATATAGCTGCAATAATAATAGTGGTTATTGAAAGCTGGCATCTGTATGCATTCTAGATTATCGTTGTTGAGTCCTAAGTTGTGTCCAACTCTTTCAAGACCCTATGGACTGTAGCCCACGAGGCTCCTCTGTCCATAGGATTTCCTAGGCAAAAATATTGGAGTGGGTTGCCCTCATGCATGATAGATACATGCCTTATCTCATTTCTCTAAAATAGTGTTTTTATACATGATCTTATTTAATTTTCAAAAATTTTATCAAGTTGATAATATATCCTGTTTACAGAAGTAGCTGATACTCAGAGAAGTAACTTCTCTACAGTAAAATAACCAGTAAGGGATGGATCTAAATTTATCTGGCTCTAAAATGTTAACCAGCTGATTTTTTTATTGGAGTAGAGTTGCAACCAGCTGATTTTTAACAGCTCTGTTGATACCCAACAAAACCCTGAAATTTTAGAATATACCAGTCAGAATTTTTTATACATATGTAGATAATTTCTGAAAAAGGAACAGTACAACAAACCAAAGATGTTCTAAAACATCATTTTTTTAAAAATTGAAAGCAATGTGATGATTTTTAAAAATTGCAATAAGCTACATTTAGGGGAAAAAAATAAGAGAAAAAAAGACAATAGAGGGAAGCTCTTGTTCCATAGGATCTTCTCACTGTGACTGGCATTCACCAAGATGGCCCCAGGACCATGGAGAAGGGTCCTGCTGTAGGCAGTCTTTGCAGCCCTTGGTAATTACAGGATAAATTTGAAACTACCATCCTGGAATATTGCTGTTAAGGAAACTTCTGATTTATGGAGTACTACTGGCATTGTTGAGAATGATAATTTAAAAAGATCCTATTACAACTTGTTATTTGGGGGATTACATAGAATGTGTTTCAGTAACAAGGCGAGGCAGGCGTAGGGGACAGTGGTTGATCTGGCAAGAGCTGGCTGTTGGACAGTAGAAACCATCATTATTACACTTGCTTCTGCCACCTCCGATAGGAGCAGCTTGCTCAGCAGTTTGAGGGGTATGGTGGTGGGATCTGCTTTTTCTTGGGTCCACAGCCCTGGTGGTAACATCCTTGCTTTTACTTGAGGAAGAAGGGAGAGGGTGGGAAGGCATTCAGCATGCTTTCTTGGGGGAATGGAAGGAAGAGGGGGCAGTTTGTCCAGCTGATCCTCAGCCAACAAGCACTCCCAGCTGTAGCTCCTGGATAGACAGCTCATCCTCACGGACCTTGGAGAGAGCTCTTCCCACCCTGGTTCTCTGCTCATTGACATTTCTTCCTTTATGGGAGGTTTTCCCCCTTTGACTGAATAGCAGCCTCACCAGTTTAACTCCTTATGTAATATAGAGAAAATTGTACCCTTTAGTGGATAAAAGGGTCTGAGAGATGTCGCTGAAGAGTATATCCCAGGGATGTCGAAAGTATGTTTGTGAAGAGCTAGTGTCTGCTATTTCTGTCACTTTATCATCAACACTAGTTTACTAGGCATTTTCTTTTTTCTTTTACTTATGTGTTTATTGACGTATAGTTGGTATACAGTGTTGTGTTATTTTCAGGTATACAGCAAATTCAGTTATATACAAATACACACATACTCTTTTTCAGATTTTTTCCCCTTTATAGGTTATTACAAAATATTGAGTATAGTTCTGTGTGCTATCTGCTGCTGCTGCTGCTAAGTCACTTCAGTCGTGTCCGACTCTTAGCGACCCCATGGACTGCAGCCTACCAGGCTCCTCTGTCCATGGGATTTTCCAGGCAAGAGTACTAGAGTGGGGTGCCATTGCCTTCTCTGCTGTGTGCTATCAGTAGATTCTTATTGATTATCTATTTCGTATACAGTAGTGTGTAAATGTTGGGGCTTCCTTGGTAGCTCAGCTGGTAAAGAATCCACCTGCAATGCGGGCAACCTGGATTTGATCCCTGGATCAGAAAGATCCCCTGGAGGAGGGCATGGCAACCCACTCCAGTATTCTTGCCTGGAGAATCCCAATGGACAAAAGAGCCTGGCGGGCTACAGTCAATGGGGTTGCAAAGAGTCAGACACGATTGAGCGACTAAGCCCAGCACAGTGTGTATATGTTAATCCCAGACTCCTAATTTATCCTCCCCACCTTTCCCTTTTGGTAACCATAACTTTGTTTTCTGTCTGTGAGTCTGTTTCTGATTTGTCAGTAAGTTGATTTGTATCATTTTTTTTAAAGATTCTGCATTTAAGTGATATGATATCATAGATACTTGTTTTTTTCTGTCCTACTTCACTCAGTATGACAATCTCTAGGTCCATGCATGTCGCTGGAAATGGCATTGTTTTGGCTTTTTATTTAATGACTGAGTAATATTCCATTGTATATATATGTACCACACATCTTTATGTATTCATCCATCAATGAACATTTAGGTTACTTTCATGTCTTGGCTATTGTGAATAATGCTTCAGTGAATATTAGGGTACATATATCTTTTTCAATTGTGTTTTTCTCCAGATATATGCCAGGAATGGGATTGCAGGATCATATGGTAGCTCTATTTTCAGTTTCTTGAAGAACCTCTCTACTGTTCTCCATGCTGGCTACACCAGTTTGCCTTCCCCCCAACAATGTAGAAGGGCTCCCTTTTCTCCACACCCTCTCCACCATTTATTATTTGTAGACTTTTTGATGATGACCATTCTGACTGGTGGGTCTTCCCTGGTGGCTCAGATGGTAAAGAATCTGCCTGCAATGCAGGAGAGACCTGGGTTCGATCACTGGGTTGGGATGATCCCCTGGAGAAGGGAATGGCAACCCACTCCAGTATTCTGGCCTGGAGAATCCCATGGACAGAGGAGCCTGGCGGGCTACAGTCCATGAGGTTGCAAAGAGTCGGACCCAACTGAGCGACCCAACATTCACACACATACGTTCTGACTGGTATGAGGTGATACCTCATTGTAGTTTTGATTTGAATCTCTCTAATAATTAGCCATGTTGACCATCTTGTCATGTGCCTTTTGGCCATCTGCATTCTTCTTTGGAGAAATATCTATTTAGGTCTTCTGCCCATTTTTGATTGGGGTGTTTGTTTTTTTTTCATATTGAGCTATATGAGCTGTTTCTATATTTTGGAGCTTAATCCCTTGTCAGTTGCATCATTTGCAAATATTTTCTCCCATTTTGTAAGTTGTCTTTTCATTTTGTTTATGGTTTCCTTTTGCTATGCAAAAGCTTTTAAGCTTAATTAGATCTCATTTGTTTGTTTTTGTTTCCATTACTGTAGGAGACAGATCCAAAGAGATATTGCTGCAGTTTATGTCAGAGAAGGCCCTATTGTTCATTCTCTGTGTGTCATCACTGTACCAGACTTTTAGCACCTTGTTTTCTGAAGGTTATGCTATTTTTTAATTGATGTGTAGTTAATGTACAATATTATCTGTTACAGGAGTACAGTATAGTGATTTTATCATTTTTAAAGGTTGTACTCCATTTATAATTATTGTAAAATACTGGCTCTGTTCCTTGTGCCATAGAATATATCCTTGTTGCTTATCTATTTAATATATAGTAGCCCTGAAGAAGGGAATTGTTACCCACTTCAGAGTTCCTGCCTGGAAAATTCCATGGACAGAGGAGCCTGGTGGGCTACAGACCATGGAGTTGCAGAGAATTGGACACAACTGAATGACTAACATTTTTTTTTCCATTTACTTCGCTTAATGTTTTCAAAGTCCATCTATGTTATATCAGGTGTCCGTGGTTCATTCCTTTTTTTGCCTGAACAGCATTTCATTGTATGGTTATGTACCACATTTGGTTTGTCCACTCACCAGCTGATTGACATTTGAGTTGTTTCCACTTTTGGTGATGAATAATGCTCACGTGGCCCCTGTATGACTTCACTGGACTTTTACTTGAAAACTTGTCTTCTTCTCAAAATATGAAATAAAATACAGTAGTTTCTGAGGCAGTGTTTAGAAGACTTCATAATATGGAGAGGCAGGCTCTCTGAGGGGACTTGTCCTTTGGAGCTTTGTTACTATTTTGCTGACCTTGTCCAGTGGAAAGCAGTGTTGTTTGTGAAACACTGAGTCTCAGCGTGTGGCTGGAGAGCAGGTGGTTTACATGGTAATCATCGTTATGTTTCCATTTCCCTTTCATCTCCCATCACTGGAATACATTCAAGTGCTTTTAAAGTCTAATTTGAGAAAAACAAGTCATGAGCTAAATGAGATGCCGTTCTCAGGGCCCTCTGTTTTCCATCATTTGGGCATTTGCTGTGGGCCCAGTGGATGGATGGGCTTCCCAGGTGGCACTAGTGGTAAAGAAACTGCCCACCAATGTAGGAGACATGAGACCTGGATTCAATCCCTGGGTCGGGAAGATCCCCTGGAGGAGGGCATGGCAACCCATTCCAATACTCTTGCTTGGGAAAATCAAGGAGACTGGTGGGCTACAGTCCATGGGGTCGTAAAAGAGTCAAGACACGACTGAAGCAACTTGGCATGCAAGCACGCAGTGGGTGGGTAGTTTGTTTCTCTGTGGACGGGGCAAGGCTGCTGTTGGCCTAAACAGGAGGGCTGCGCTGTGTTGGGTCAGCCTCCTCTGCTGGCCATTTTGCAGTTACTGGTACTCCGGCAGTGATTATTCTTTCTCAACCTAGTTATTAAAAAAAAATAGCAAAAACGAATTAGGGTTAAAGGTTTATTCTTTTTGCATGACTTGTTGACGCCATGGACTGCTTCTCAGTGGTGATAGAAACCCAGCGCCCAGCAGTCCTGCCTCTGGGACTCACATAGACCAAGAAGGTACATTGAACGTGAGAAAGATGCATAGAATCATCTGTTACAGTGGAGCATATGTTTGTGTACATAGGACCCAACAATTCCACTCTAGGTAAACACGTCTATTTGTGAAGTCTCCTGAAGAGATGAGTGTAAGAATGTGTATAGCAGCACTGTTTTCAATACACAAAACACAGAACTACGCAAAAGCTCATCAGTAGAAGAATGGATACATGAACGGTGGAATATTCATTCACATGGTGGAATATAATATATGTCAGTGAGAATGAAAGGAGTATAACTACAAGCAGCAATGTAGAAGAAGCTCACAAATGTAGAGTGAAAGAAGCCAGGCAAAAAAGAATACGTGAGCAGAATATGAGGTTCAAAAATAGACAGAACTAAACTTCACATTAAAATTCAGGACAGTGGTTACCCTTGGGGTGGGGGGTGGTTAGTGGTCAGAAACAGCATGAGTAGGGCTCTGGGAGGCTTTGCTAATTTATTTTCTTGACTAAGCTGCTATTCACACAGGTCTGTTCTGTCCCGCCGCCCCCCACACATACACACGGATCAGGACTTTATTTAAAAATGAGTAAACAATACTGTAGAATCATTGATATGTAAATTTCTAAAGTCCCACATCTTAAATTTAGTTGGCAAAGACCAGTTAGTTAGTGGCTCAGTGGTAAAGAACCCACCTACCAATGCAGGAGACACAGGAGACCTGAATTCAATCCCTGGGTCAGGAACATCCCGTGGAGAAGGAAATGGCAACCCAGTCCAGTATTCTTGCTTGGAAAATCCCATAGATAGAGGAGCCTGGTGGGCTGCAGTCCACGGGGTTGCAGAGTCAGACACGACTGAGTGTGCACAGACAACTTAGCCTACAGTTAGCTATAGGCGTGAGTTTAGTCTTCCATGTGGAAACCAGATACTGAAGTGTAAAGAAAAAAGCTCCCTATTGTTTGAAAATACCGGTTTAAGTAGAGTACTGTAAAAATGTGTAGATGTTTAATAAAAGAATTGACTGTACAGGAGTACTCCCCTTTCACATTATTCCTTTTCACTTCATATGCGAGTTATTGGTTATGCTGTAGGAGTTAACTGTCACAATACTAAAAGGCAACTGTTTAGGCAAGAGGCAGAAAAAGGAACGCACGTAAGGCACTATTTCCGTTAGGTACAATGAACATAATAGTGTTTTCGGACGGCAAGATAAAAATTCCTCAAGGCTAGCTTGTTTCTCATTGAATAAAAGCAATAGGCTAAACACAGAGCTCCTCTGTGAATCTAATAATCAGTGCCTTGCTCACCACATTGGTAATCTCTGGGGTCGTCATCTTAGTACTCACTACGAATATTCATCCGGGTATTCTGCCTGATAATCGCTGTCACTGATTTCCGACTCATCGGTTCCTGTTCCTTGGCTTCCATTGTGAATGACAGGTTCTGTGGGAGCAGCACGTACTCTTGCTGCCCAAGTCCATACACTCATTCCTTTCTGGGAAGCGACTTTGTTGGTACCTACATGTAGAAAAATTGTGGAGTTGCCCACGGGTTGTAATGTTAGCTTCTAGATATCCCTTTGGGTACCCAGTGCTAACATTCCTGCCTGCCTGGCTCCTTTGTTGGTGCCCATTTGCAGACTAATTTTGGTCTGATCCAAAGGTTTGTCAGTTTGCATTTAGGGATCACAAAGATGCCTCCTCGTCTTACAGGCTGTCTTCCCTACTTGCCTGGCCCATTTGTTGTCTCCCATCTACAAACCGGTTACACTTTGGCCAGCTTTTAATTTTCCTTCATCAGAACATCTTGTTTTTCTGCGTACTTAGCTCCAGTGTAAATGGTTGTATGGAATCCGTTTGTTTTGGTCATACCTTCTAGGGCCATGAGCATCGTCTGAACCTGGGTGGTGTTTCCATTCTCTGAGAGATCATTTGCTTGAAATATGTCATGTGGCCTCATGCTGTAAGTTTGATGGCTTTAATCAAGTTGCAGTATTCTCCAACTGAGGCCAGTTTAATGAGGACTCATTGACCTTCCCTGAGTCTGGCTGTAGCTTGCTCATGAGTTCACAGAGGATTATGCCATCTTTTAAGTCCAGCTGGAAGCTGGTGCCAGTGCTCGTGCCCGCCACCTCTTCTGTCCAATAGTGAAGGTCTTCTTCTGCCCGTTGATCACACCTGGAAGCAGTCCTGTTCTTGACCTCGGCCTAGAGCCCATAGCAACGGTGCTTGTTGATCTTGATGATTCGGGCGACAGGAAGAGGCTGAGTTCGGGTCTGGGGGTTTCTTGCTCTCAGCTTCCCTGCTTCTGGTCCTGAGGAGTGGCTGCAGCGCAAGGTGCTCAGAGCTCGCTCCTCTGGCTGGCAAAGGAGTCGCTGGGACTTGGGCGGCAGGATGTGGGCTGTGCCTTGGCTACTCAGTTGAACAAGGTCCTGCAGAGCCCCCTGGTTGGCTCTGGAGTCTCACACAAACTAGGTCTGTTCTGTTTTTGAAAGTTCAACATGCTGTACACCTAAGATTTGTACACTTTTTTGGTAAATTATACATTTTAAAATATAGAATGTAATATATGCATGCGTGCATGCTAAGTCATTTCAGTCCAGTCCAACTCTTTGTGACCCTATGAATAGTAGCTCTTCAGATTCCTCTGTCCATGGGATTCTCCAGGCAAGAATACTGGAGTGGGTTGCCATGCCCTCCTCCGGGGGATCGTCCCTACCCAAGGATCAAACTCACATTTCTTACATCTCCTGCATTGGCAGACAGGTTCTTTACCACTAGTGCCACCTGGAAAGCCCATAAAGTGTAAGGTGTGTGTATATGATTACATATGGATATATTCATATACATAATTGTTACCAGGTTTCCTCCACCTCTAGTTTTCATTCTAAAATAAAATGTTCTAGGGACCTCCCCAGAGGTTCAGTGGTTAAGACTCCTCAGTTCCAACGTATGGGGCACAGGTTCAATTCCTGGTTCAATCCCAAATGCCATGTGGAACACCAGAAAATAAAACATTGTGAAACATGATACAGACTATGGAAGTGTGATAAGCACATCCAATCAGAAGGAATCCCTGCATTCATTCAACAAATTCTGATGAGCAGAGACTGGGCCGGGTGGATGGCTCCTAGCTTGGGAAGGAGTGGGAGGTGGGCGGGACTGGGCAGCGCCCCCACGTCCCCAGCAGTGGCTGCCTCCTCACGGGGTGCTCACTGTCTCCTCACGCTGTCCCTGCTCCTTTGTTCCTCCCTCCCACCTCCCCACTTTTACCCTTCTTTTTCCCTCTATTGCCTTCCCCTCACCGTGCTCCTTGTTTTGACTTTGGATATGAACGATCATTGAAGAGGCCATCTGCCTGAAATTGGAGACTGCGCAGTACTAGCCTCACCCAGGTTTTGGGAGAACCCCTGGAGAAGGGCTGTTAGGACAGGAACTGTTACTCCGGAGAGCGTCTGTGGATTCTCTCCAGGTACTGGGTTCCAGGCCCCAGAGCAAGGAAGAGCCAAGCCCGAGACTGAAAGCTCCACCACCAAGCGTAGTGAGGCCAGACTCAGGCTTTGCTGAAGAGAGAGCCCGGTCTCATGCTCTTAGAGACCGTCAGAAGGGGGAGGGCCCAGGCTTCACCCAGACCCTGACACAGAGGGGCTCACAGCGTGTCATTCCTCAGGTCACCCATCTCCTGAAGACTGCTGAGGCTCGGCTAATTAAATATAGTTCCATTATGGAAATAATCTGGCAATAATAATGAGAAAATCCTGCGAGACGTAACTATTTTAAGATTGTTTTAAACTCTTGGAAATGAATATCTCTGTGGCCAATTCTTGGCATATAATAAGCAAGTCAAGGTCACTGTTGTTCCCGCTGCCTTCACCGTAGGAACCTCTTCTCCTTGTAAAGAGGAGACACAATTTAAAATTTGAATAATGCACCATGACTGATGATGATGACAATGTGGTATGTTTATCATGGGCTGCAGTTATGGGTGAGGGACTTTCGTGGAGCAGACTTGCTCATGGTTCATTTGTGGCTAAAACTTAACAATATGAACAGTCACCAATTTGAGAGACATTCTCAGCTGGGAGATAACCAGAAATAACCAGGCCGAGGGAGAGGTTGGCGTGAGGGAAGCTGACTTCCAGCGGGACCTTCCTGGGTAGCCCACCTCTTCCTCAGTGGTCCTCACCTCCCTGGGGGTCGGAGTCCCCAGGTGGGATGTGTCTTCTTGAGCCGTGGACTGTGCATATGCATGTGTGTGATCATCGGTGTGTGAGGATGCGAGGACAGGGAGAGAGCTGCAGAGCCTCCCAGGCACTGGCTCCACTTAAAGTCCTGATTCCCCTCATCTACGGAGAGGGACGCTTGCTCCCAGCAAAGCTCTGTGCCCAAGCCAAATGCTGCATCATGCTGTGTACTGAGCAAGGCTATGGGATCTCCCTGGGGCAGCCCCTGGGAACTCTAAGGAAAGGTGAAGGCGTAAGAGATGCAGGAAGGACTCAAATCTAATTAGAAAGTTCATCCTCCAGTAGACTTCATACATGCACACAAGCACAGCTGCCTGAGTGCTTACTCTGTGTAAGTACTGTGCTAAGTGCTTGCCGTCCGTGCCTACAGCAAGCCCTTCTAGCTGCCCCTTGAAGTCAGTTGTTGCTATTGTTTAGTTGCTAAGTAGTGTCGACTCTTTTGCAACCCCATGAACTGTAGCCTGCCAGGCTCTTCTGTCCATGGGATTTTTCAGGCAAGAATACCAGAGTGGGTTGCTATTTCCTCCTGCAGGGGACTTTCTCAGTCCAGGGATCCTGCGTCTCTTGCATTGGCAGGCATATTCTTTACCACTGAGCCACCTGGGAAGCCCATGAAGTCAGCAGCTACCATTTTTTCCCCCATCTTTCAGTCCAGGACATTAAAGCCCAAGGAAGTTCTGTAACTTTCCCAGAGTCATGTAGTTTGCTCTGTGGGTGGAGGGTTTCAATAGACCCTCTTCTCCTCCTGCTTCTTCCCAGTCCTGCACCCACCAGGAGGAATCAGAAGGAAATCGAGGTGAGGGGGCCAGGTGTGGAGTTTCTGCCGGCAGTGGTGTGTATGCTGTAGCGGCCTTTCCAGACCAGTGCTGATGGGCAGTGTTACCATCAAATCACATCTAACCATGACATGCTGCTGAGAGCTGCACCTTTTAAGAAGAGTTTCGGACATTAGTATATATAAAGAAGAAAACCGACAAGGATCTACTGTATAGCACAGGGAACTATACTCAATATTTCTTTTTTTGTGTGTGTATATATATATATTCAATATCTTGTGTTTGTGTGTGTGTACAACTGAATCACTGCGCTGTGCACCTGAAACTCACTCTACGTTGTAAATCAACTATACTTCAATGAAAAAGTAAGTAAAGATAAAAAGTTATTGGAGAAAGCTGTGTGGGTTAAAGGTGATGGGGTTGGGGAGGATGCCATGCATCATAGCATCTGGAGTTTCTAGGATCAGATGGACATTATGGTCAGAAATTCTTCAGTGGGGGTCTTCTCTGGCTGTCTAGTGGCTAAGACTTCATGCTCCCAATGCAGGAGGCCTGAGTTTGATCCTTTGTTGGGGAACTAGATCCCACCTGCTGCAACTAATACCCAGCTCAGTCAAATAAATGTTTTTTGTTTTTTTTTTTAATGAAATACTTCATTGGCAGTGTCATTGCCTATACCGGGACCCCTGCAATGAAAATCAGGTTTAGCCAAGATAAAAGCAACCATTTCTGGAGATTCACTTAGCGGACATTGATAGACAAGTTCAATCTGCGTGTGGTTGGTGGAGTTTAAATGGTTTCTCCCTGAAGAGTCATGGTCTTGAGAGAAGGCCTATGTCCTCCAAGGAATACAGTAGAAGAAATCCGCTGGAATTACACATTACAGTGGTAAATCACAGTTGGTGTTTACTGCTGAGTAGATGACACTCCTGTTAATCCCAGATTTCCCTTTGCCTTATTTGGGGTTGTGTTTGCCGGGTTACATTTGGACACTTCATTCCTAGCTAGTGGAGCAGCTTCGTGTTTTGTTTTTTTTGTGTGCAAAATTGGAAACTGACAGCCCGACGTGGCTTTCTCTCTGTGTCTCCTGTAGGGAGGCTGCGAGGCTGCAGCCTGAGTCGGCTGCTGGCTAGAGCAACCCCAGTGAGGGCGGCCCTCCATCCTCGTGGGTGAGCCATTGCTTCCTGGCATCCCAGTGTCTCCTTCCTGAAAGGGTGGGTGAAGGGTGCTTTATAGGACTATGTCATCAGTAGAACACCCTTAGCCCCTGGAACCTCATTGTCCCTCACACAGCAGTGAGGGACCCCTTGGCTACAGTATCATTTATACATGTTGAAGTGACATAATGGAGTCCTGGCTTTTGGCCAAGAAGGTATGGATGTGTGTGAGTGACTTTAAAAAAAGAATCACAGCCTGTGATGTTGATTGACCCAGACAGGCCATTGGTAAAGAGTTACTAAGCATCCATTATGTATAAGGCATTTGTACTCATTTCCTACGGCCACTGCAACAAATCACCACAAACTAACTGGCTTCCGACAACAGAATTTATTCTCCCACGTTCTGAAAGCCTGAAGTCTGAAATCAAGGCAAAATCTTCTGAGAAGGACGCCTAGAATCAGGTTTGAAGGATAAGGAGGAGTTTGGGAAAGATCTAAAGGTCATTCTAAGCAAAAAGAACAGGGTGGTGCTTTCAAGGTGACCTGAGCACCCTTGTGGCCAAGCGAGGGTACAGGATGGGTGGGTGGATGGGTCAGAAGAAGAGGTGGTGCAGACGGGCTGAGACCAGACTACGCATGGGTTTGTGTATCCCTGAACTTGGTGCTGGGGGACTGTGAGTCACTGAGGATTGTAGCAGAGGAAAAACACGATCACATTGTGCTGTGCAAAGAACATTCTGACACCAGTGATCACATACACTGAGTCAGGGGAGGGAATTGAGGCAGGGAGACCAACATGGCAGAACAGCTTCCACCTGCAAACTTTAGCCCTACAAACTCCAAGCCCCCTGGATGGTTTGTTTACACGAAACTATCTTTGTTGAGAGGAGAGGTCCGCAGACAAGGCAAAATAATTGGCACCAAAGGCCCAGACCCTAACCACCCAGCAGATCCCCACCACCCAGCAGACCCCACCACCCAGCAGACCCCCAATACCTAGCAGACCCCTCACCAGCAAACCCCACCACTCAGCAGACCCCACCACCCAGCAGACCCCCACCTAGCAGACCCCACCACTCAGCAGACCCCACCACTCAGCAGACCCCACCACCCAGCAGACCCCTGCTAGGCAGATAGGCACGGTGTCCATGGCTCCTCCCGCATTGCAGCTTAGCTGTCTGTACTCCGACTTTGCCATCTTGAAACAACTGGAGGAGAAGGCTGAGTTTCTCATGACTCCTTTTCTTCTAAAACTAATACATGAGAAAGGGGAACTTACCTGAAGTTGGCTCAGTGGTCTCTAAGAGGAGAGAGAATTTAACCACTGTTGGCTCAGTGGCTGTCTTTCCTGAGAGTCAAGCTTAAGTAATCCTACCAACTCTCTGGTCAGGTTGGGCTGATCTCAACAAAGTCATCTTTTATCCAAGATACATTTCAGGCCAATATATATTCACTCTGTGAATCCTGAACATTAGTCTGGCTTTGGCTTCTAACCAGTTCCTAGGCAAGAACTCATCTACAGAGGCAGATTCTATTAGGCAAGCAAAAACTTACATCACCTCTTTCATCCCAACTTCTCAGTTTAGAAGAATTTCAGAAAATACCTTCAGCATCCAGCTGGAGACCACTGTGACAGTTCAGGTGAGAAATGATAACCGAGTGAAGGCTGGGGCAGTGCAGCTAGAGAAGAAAGAACAAGTCAAGAACAGTTAAGCAATAACCATACAGCCATGCTTAATATTTACTGAGCGCTTTGTACGTGCCAGCCTATGGGATAGCCTATGTATTATCTCATTCAACCTTTGCAACAACCCAATCAGTTAGGGATTATTATTCTCTCTGTTTTATACACAAGGAAGTGGGCTTAGAATCAAGTAGGTAATTTGCCCATTTTAAGTGCAAAACTGGGATTTGAGCCCAGGAAATCCGACTTCAAAGCTTGCATTTTATTTTTTTAAAAATTTTGTTTGTTTGTTTATGGCTGCATCAGGTTTATGTTGCAGCACGCAGTACCTGGGCTTAGCTGCCCTGCAGCATGTGGCATCTTAGTTCCCTGACCAGGGATCTAACCCACCTCCACTGAATTGCAAAGTGGATTCTTAACCACTGGACCACCAGAGAAGTCCCCAGAATTTGCATTTTAAATCTCTGTCTTACTGTCTCAAACCAGGAGGATTTGGTAAATTGTTGTATGTCGGGATGGGGAAAGAAGAATTAAGAGGAAAGGGAGGGTGGTTCCAGATGAGGGAAACAGGCAGACAGATGGAAAATGGGGCCCCTCACCAAAAAGGGGACACAGGCAAAGGAATGGGTTTGGACAGAAGAATGGTGATTTGGCTGTTAGCATGTTGATGGGGAACATCTGAGTAAGATGTCTGGGTATTTGGTAAATGGTTGGGTGTTTTAAAAAAAGGGAGCTTTAGAGAGTGATTGAGGCTAAAGAAGATTTGGAGCAATCCGTTTCTAGGCAGCAGAGGAGCGTGTGGGCAGCAGGTGTGGGGGATATGTCGGTACTGAGATCTTCTAGAGAGGAAAATGAGCAGAGAAGATAATACGGGATAGAATCTCAGGACCTGCAACACTTATGGGACCAGTGAAAGAAGAGCCCTTGGATGAAGAAATAGTCCACGGAGCATGAGGAGAGAGTGGGTCACGGAAGCCAGAGGAGGAGGAAGTGTGATGAAGGAGAGATGGTAGCAGTGTCTAATGCAACAGAGAAATCATGTAACGTGAGAACTGAAGGTTACCCTTGTGCTTGGCAGCTAGTCAATGTAAAATCAGCTGTTACAATGCAGATTATTGCAGCCACTTTGGAAGGCACTACAGCAGTTTCTGGGCTTCCCAGGTGGCACTAGTGGTAAAGAACCCGCCTGCCAATACGGGAGACTTTAGAGACACAGGTTCAGTCTCTGGGTTGAGAAGATCCCTTGGAGGAAGGCACGTATTTTTGCCTGGAGAATCCCATGGACAGAGGAGCCTGGAGGGCTCCAGTCCATAGGGTCACACAGAGTCGGACATGACTAAAGCAACTTAGCATGCAGCACATCAGCTTCTTAAAAAACTACACACTGTCCTACCATATGATTCAGCAATTGTATTCCTTGGTAGTTACCCAAATGAGATGAAGACTTATGTACACACAAAAATATGCATGTAGAGTTTTTAAATTGAAATATAGCTGACATATGTATCAGTATTGTGTTAGTTTTAGGTGAACTACACAGTGATTTGACTTTTACATACCTTATGAAATGATCAGCACAATAAATCTAGTAACCATCTATCCCCATACAAAACTATTACAATATTATCGATGATATTCCTTATCCTGTATATTACATCCCTGTGGCTTATTTATCCTTGGATGTTTATAGCAGCTTTATCCATCATTGTGAAAACTTGAAAGCAACCAAGATGTCTTGTAGTAGGTGAATAGTTAAACTCTGGTACATCCATACTATCGAATATTATTCAGCACTTAAAGAGTTATCAAGCCATGAAAAGACAGGGAGGAACCTTCAATGCACATTACTAAGTGAAAAGAGCCAGCCTGGAAAGGTGACATATTGTATGATTCCAACTCTATGACATTCTGGAAAAAACAACACTTTAGAGACAGTAGAAGGATCAGTGGCTGTCAAGGGCTGTGGGGGAGGGAGGGATGAATGGTGGAGCACTAATCCAGTGAAGCTCTTATGTGTGATACTGTCATGGTGGGTATATGTTATTATACATTTGTGCAGACCCAAGGACCTGAACAGCACAGAGTGAACGCTATACAAACATGGGCTTTAGTTAATGAGTCAATATTGACTCATCAGTTATAACAGTACCACACTAATACAAGATGTTAATAATAGGGGGCACTATGGTGAGTTCGAGGGCCAGAGTGTGGGTTAAGAGCTATAAGGAACCTCTTTATACTCTCTGTTCAGTTTTTCTATAAACCTAAAACTGCTCTAAAAAGTAAAGTGTATTAGGTAAAATTGAAAGAAAGAAGTGCAAAAGGAATTAAAAAAAAGCAAAGGAAAGAAGAGAAGGCTGTATACATACTTGAAAGTGTAGCATGAACCCGTAATTATGACTAATCCAATCTTGTGTGTTTGAGTTCCAAGCTGTGTACAAATCTGACCAGTCTCTCTTCTTACCAACATCTAGGGTTCCCATCACACATGCAAGTTATAGTCCAGTGTCTTTGGCATGATGTGAAAATTTTTCCACAGCCTGACTTTGCAGTGTCATCTGTGGTCTTTGCCTATGTGTTATAAGCTCCAGCTGCAGCATCTCTCTTTTTATGTATATATATTTTTATTTTTATTTTGGCTGCACCAGGTCTTAGTTGCAGCAGGTGGGGCCTCCAGTCTTTGATGTTTGCAGCATGTGTGATTTAGTTCCTTGACCAGGGATTGAACCCAGGCCCCCTGCATTGGGAGCGTGGAGTCTTAGCCACTGGACCACTGCGGAAGTCCTGAAGCAAGTCTCTTTGCTCCTCTTTGCTACACTTTCGGACGACTCTGCCTTCGTTCTTGGCTGTTTCCTCTGCTCATGCCCTCGCCCACTTCTCTCCCTAACAAAATCCTCTAGTCCTCCAAGACCCAGCTCAACTATGACCTTCTCTGTAAGAACATTCCTGACCTCCTTTCACCCCAGCACACCAAGAAGGAAAGCTCTTGCTGAGTTCCTGTAGTTCTTTGTGACTATCTCTTCAATGAATGCTTCATACATCACAGAATCAACAACCACAGCATCGGGGATGGTTTAGCAAGAAAACGGGGGGTAGAAAGAAGCCAGATCAAAGCAAGTTGGAGTGGGTAAGAGCTGTCATATGGATATATGACAGCTGGACTACTCTCTGAGGTTGGTTTTATTGTCATTTGGTATTTGTTGTGTAGGGTTACCTTTAGCATTTGTGGGTTTTACCCAACAGAGGTTGAGGACAGTGAGAAGAAAATTCTGGGGGTGGCTATGGTGCCGTCCAGTGCTGACACACCTGTCACTTGAGATTGGTAATTCCTAGGGTCCCAGGAGCTGCTGTCCTCTATTTTGAGGAGGAAGAGAGAGGGAAGAAGGAATCCACCCCCCAGTTGTTATCTCTTGGAGGTTTTGCAGCCATACCCTGCTTAATCTTTGGGGAAAGGAAAAAGGAAAAAGTCAACCCCCCGAAAAACAAAATACTAGTTGACTTAGTTGGCACCTCCTCTGTTTCTTGTGGGATGCACAGACTCCTGAAGACCAAGTAATGCTTAGAAAAAGCAATTGATTATTAGCTTTTCTAGCATCTATTGAACAGACATTAAAGGCTAACTATGTTCTGGGAACTGTGTAGGCACTGGAGAAACAAGATAAACAAAATAGGGTTTCTGCCTTCAAGGAGTTCAGTGTAACCAGGAAGACCAACCTTGAGCCCACGCCAGCAAATGACAGAGTGAGGTGAGCTCAGGTCTTAGTCACTAGGGCCGCCTTTACAAGGGACTGTAGACCGGGTGGCTTCCCTGGCAAGAATTCATTTCTTGGTAGTTCTGAAGGCTGGAAGCCCCTGATCAAAGTCCAGCAGAGTTTGGTTCTGATAAGGATCTTCCTGGCTTGCAGATGACTGCTTTTTTTGCTGTCCTTCCATGGCGTTTCCTATGAGCATGGCTTGGAGGAAGGGGTGCAGGTATGAAAGAGAGGTATGAGAGAGGCAGGGGAGAGAGTGAACAGGAGACTCTTTGGTGTCTCTCCTTAGAAGGACACTCATCCTATCAGATCAGGGCCCTACCCTTAGAACCTCATTTTACCTTGCTTATGCTTGTGTTCAGTCTGTAAGTCATTTCTGACTCTTTGTGACCCCATGGACTGTAGTCCACCAGGCTCCTCTGCTCATGGGATTTTCCAGGCAAGAAAGCTGGAGTGGGTTACCATTTCCTCCTCCAGGGGAATCTTTCCTGACCCAGGGATTGAACCCATGTCTCCTGCGTCTCCTGCATTGGCAGGAGGATTCTTTAGCACTGAGCCAGCTGGGAGGTCCTGTTTTACCTTAATTTCTAAATACAGTCACACTAAGGGCTTCAGTACATGAATTTGGGGGTGACACAAGTCAGCCCATAGCAGGGCTTACAGAAAACTGTAGGAGAACAGATCAGTGAGTGATCATCTTGTCGCAGGGGAGACGGAGCAGCAGAAGGCTCGCAAGTGGATGGCACTGCATCTGGATTGTGGGGCATTTGCTATGTGATGTGAGTATCCAGCCCCAACTTGGCAGCTCTGGTGATCTAGCAGTACCAGACAACCAAAAAGTAATTATCGTTGCCCTATGTAAAAAGGAGAGGTTTCTACATCACAAGCCTCCTATCAGTCCCATCTTTATTCAGTGGTGTATCCTTGTACCGCCGGTAGTATTTTGACATTTGCCAGCAGCTTTTCTTGATGGTGGGGTATGTCATAGGTTTCCTAAATAGTATCCAGATGTCACTCAACTTTCACTGCAACAACCTCTCTATGTCTCCTGCGGAGGTGATTATTTGAAAAATCCAGTAAATGTTAGATTCAGAAGAGAGTAGTTACTGTACGTGAGATATTCTCAGGAAATCACCATACCTGTTCCTTAGCCGTGATGGGCTTGCTCAAAACTTGCCTGTCTGTCCCTGCCTTTTGCAGACAGCACGTGTGAACACCAGGCTCGTGAGCAACCAGTGTTGTCCTGTCCTCGTCAACAGTGTTGTGTTAAGGGTCCCTGACTCTGGAGTCGGTTTCTCAGAAGGAAATGTCCCAGGGCCTCTGAGCAGATGAACCACTCCTTGCTTTATACTTCTGTCGCATTCAGTGTACGGTTCTCAGCTGGCATCTGGCCTTTTGGGCCATGATCAAGGCTGATCGGGGCCAGATGATGGGTTTCTTCAAAGTAGGGAACGCGTCGCATGCATCTGTGTTCTAAGCTCATTGGTCCTCCAGTAGTGGTTGCAGTAACCCAGCAGTGATCACTTTTGGCTAAACTAGTATAAAGGTCTTGCATTAAAAATAGGAATGTCATTCTACAGGCATTTGGTCTCCCCAGGGAATTCATTCTTGCTGCAGCACACCAGCCGCGGTTGCTAGCTATTTTCCTGCCCTTGGTATAAGCCGAACACTGGCCAAAGCAGAATCAGCCCCCTGCCCATAGGAGCTGCTGCCCTCGGGGAAATGGGGGCAGGGTTTTGGGCAGAAAGGGTATTCAGAGGGTTCCTGTTGATAGTCATTTTCCCATCTCCAGGATCAACAGTTCTGGCTTTAGGAATGAGGGGAAAAAATAGTAATATTAGCACAGGTCAAACTCAAACCCCTCTTCCTTTCTGTGATTACTCAAGTTGGGAAGTTGGTTTTCTGCTGCTTCAACAAGTGGTCTGGAAGATGCACCTGTGATGTAGAGGGCCATTGACAGCCCTTGAAAGAGCTCCCTGCCTTCTCCCTTCCGCTTTTCCTGCAGAGACTCTGTTCAGAGGAGGATTTCTGAGACAAACTATCAGTTCACAAACACTGGGAACAGTTTCTCAACCAGCCCCTAGTCTCCTGTGCTGCTGCGGTCCCTGTGTTGGAACCCTCTGCCTAAAGGGCTGGGTTGGGAGAGTCTCTGGGTCTCTGCTGTTCCCACAAAGTGAACATCTCCCTAATTGCTGTTCTAAAGACAGTTCTTTACAGATTTCAACTCTTCTCATATCCCCCCTCCTTTACAACCTGTGCATTCATCTCTGTTTTACTGCTGAAAGAATGCAGACTTCGTTTCTCTGTCGTCTGAACATCATTGACAAGCATTCCACCCATCTGTGAATTATTCCCTGACTCTTTGATCAGAGCGGTGTTACAGGTCCTCTGCCAGCAGGAGGGAGCAGTCCAACAAAATCTGAAGACCCAGGACTTTGAGAAGCTGTGCCGGGCAGCCTAGGAAGCCACAAAACATTGCGAGCTGGATGGATGTCCTAGTATGCTTTTCCATGTGATCTGGCCGGTGTTGGCTGAGGAAGCTCAAGGGGAAAAGGCAGCGAGCATTGTAACGTAAATCACTGCGGACCCTTGGGCGTGACAGTGCTAGAAAGCTAATGATCTCCAAGAAAGAACTGACCGTGATTTTTCCAGCAACAGACCACGATGTAGAACGGGGAGGACAGACCCCCAGATGTGAGTACAATCTCTCCTCAACACAGGGTTTGGACCAGTAGAAGCACAGAGAGTTATCTTAACTGATGGTGCTCCCTAACCAGAGTGCCTGCGGACCATCTCTGGGTGGGCTGTGCGTAATGCCTGGCTGGGACTTTTGTGTGCAGATTTCTTCTAAAATATTTTTTGCCTTGTTAGGAGACTGAATGCGGTGGCTTTGAGATATCGGTACCAGGGGACCTTGTTATAAATCTTCAAGAAAACCCCATAGACCTTTTGCTATAAAAAGAAAACGGATCACATCACAGACCAAGCAGCCGTCTGGCCCCCTGGCATTTGATGAGAGACAAAAGCAGTGACGAATTGGAAAGCAATAGAAAATGGGGCAGTGGGCCGGGAGGAAGGAGAGAAATCTTAGGGAGCTAAATTCCTTTCTCAATTCATGATGCTTATTGCATATTTATGATCATGCATTTATTTCCTTTCTGCTTAAAGAACTGGCGGCTTGTTTGCATTGAAGGTTTTTCTCATGTGAAAAACGCTGTGAAAGTGACAAAGAGGGATGTGATTGATAGACTTGGGGCAGAAATTCCTCATGCCAGCAATGGGAAGTGTCTTGGATAATAGCTGGGAGCGAAAGCTCACATTTAATGAGGGAATGGGGCTCTGCAGCCTGGGTACCCAACAGGTTGGCAGTAACTCTTTGATTGCAGACTGCTCACCATCCCTCTCTATTCCTCTGCCCTTCCTACTCACTACTGGGGGTCCAACATCCTCCTTACCCCTCTTGCCAGCCCAGTCCCTTCCGCCTGGTCTGATTTGTCAGTTCAGAGGTATCAGAGGAAAGGAGAGTATCCCCTCACTGCAGAAGCATGGGGATCATTGTTCTGGAAGAGAGGTCGGGATACTGAAGATGTTGGGCAATGACCATGAGAGAGGTGGAGAGGAAAATGAGCCCAGGGTGGAAGTCGCAAAGGAAGCCACTTTGATCCCTCCCTCCGCCCCGCTCTGCTGTGTGTCAGTGAAAATGCAGCTGAATGCTGGAGGTCCTTTCAGTGAGGCAATTACTGGATTTAAATTGAGTGTGAACTTGAGATCCCCAAGGTATGTGGGTGCATCCCTATGGGATACAGGGACTATGCTAACAGCACAGTAGAAACCAGGAATCTGGAATTCTGTTCCTGCTTTTGCAGGCAGTTTTCTGTGCCCCTCTGGTGGTGGTGGGGGAGGGATGCAAAATCTCACGAGAGACTTGTCCTAGAGGCACCCTCAGCCTTAGGCAGGCTGTGCATTGGCTGTGGTGGAGGGGGTGGATTGGGGTGGGGCATTTCATTCTTAAGTAGATGCCATTGAAATTTTTTTTCTTGTAATAAATGACATTTCTACTTGGCCAACATTTTCTCAGAAATGTAGTGTCTCTCCCTATTTTTTTAAAAAAAAAGGAATAATAATGTGTGCTGGATTTGTAAAGCGCTGTTTACCAAGGGTAATCACGGGCTATATCAGTAGCTTGCAACCATGGCAATCAGTGTACCTCAGCTTTTGTCTCAGTGTCTGCGAGGCAGAATTTATTGCATGGGACAGAAGAGAGGGAGGGAGTGACTGTTAGCACAGACAGGCCCGCTGACCCGTGCTTCCGTTGCTGGGGAGACCGGAGGGCACTGCTGGTCCGCAGCTTGTAACCTCAGCTGATGGCCTGCAAGGAGATATTTATCCACAGGAGTTATTAGCTGCGGAGTGAAGTGGGGAAATTGTAGCCATGATGATAATATTTGTATGAACTGGGAATTGTACTCGAGACTCACGAATGGTCGTCACAGGAAAGGTTTGGGAAGGTGGGGGTGGCCTTGTAGGTCGTGTGCACAGAAATAACAAGTGAGTCAATGAAGAAGAATGTGGTTGTGGAAGCAAGAGCATTTAGGAAGCCAGGGCTAATTTTCTGCATTTTCATGCCATTGGGTCCTGGAGTGCTTCCACAGGGTTGGGGCAGACAGAGCAGAAGCTCCATGTAATTGGTGTGAAGATAGCACGCTTTACCTGAATACAGAGAGACAGCATACAGTATCCTGTGTTGACAAAAGCCACTAAAAGAACTCCCAGACAGGGCGACATTCTGGGAAACATAAAGCCCAAGCTTCAGTCTTTCAGGGCGACCCTGGGAATTTCCAAAGGCTTTTCCAACTCCATTTCTGTTTTTCATCTCAACTTTATTCTTTCATTGGCTTATTCATTCAACAAAGATTTCAGGTTTATCCCAGAGATTTCTGACCGTGGCGGAGGGAAGGGGTCTCCTGCTTGTTCCTTCTCCAGGTTTGTTGCACTTCTGATGAGCCTGGTGAGCAGAACAGCATGGGTTTGTGAGGGTTCCTTCTGCCTTTTTCCATGCTTTTTTTTTTTTTTTTTTGATGCCTTGCTTCGTGGCTTGTGGGATCTTAGTTCCTAGACCAGGAATTGAACCCAAGCCCTTGAAAGTGAAAGCATAGAGTCCTGCAAGGGAACTCCCTTTCCTTGCTATTCTTTACCCACACTTTGGACAACAGATGGATGATGGAAATTTGGTCATTTGCAAACTGAGCAGGGGCTTCCTGGGTGGCGCTTGTGGTAAAGAACCTGCTTGCCAATGCAGGAGATATGAGAGATTCAGGTTCGATCCTTGGATTAGGAAGATCCCGTGGAGGAGAGCATGGCAACTCACTCCAGTATTCTTGCCTGGAGAATCCCCATGGACAGAGGAACCTGGCAGGCTATAGTCCATAGGGTTGTAAAGAGCTGGACACGACTGGAGTGACTTAGCACAGCACAGCACAAGCTGAGCAGGGATAAGAATAACCTTTCTGAAGTTGTACTAGTCACACTTGACCAATGATTTCACATAATAAAATACTGTCTTTAGTACCCACAGTCCTGTTCTCCCAGCCGCCTGGAGTGGTTGGTGACATGGCCCCACCTGGATGTCAAGGTGAAGGAGAATCAGAGCCAATTCCTTACTCTTTTGAGAGTGAGAGGAGCGTGGGGTTTGCCTGGAAACCCCTGTAAAGAATGTCTGTACCTTCTGGGTCTTCAAAATTAGAATGTGTGGTAGGGTCATATGCTACAGTATTTTCTTTCCATAGCCCATGTTGGTATTTTTAATAAGTACATTTGAAGACAAAAAGAGGCCCATACTTTCTGCTGTCCTGGTAGCAATGGGTCACAGAGTCTTAAGCATTCCTTTGGCCCCCAAAACCTTCACCTTTGGCATAACACCAGTGGTTTTGGTTTGCTCTAATAGTGGCCCAGGGCTCCCAGGAGGAGTCAGTGTTTAAAACCCCGTTCATTTGGCATTTGGTGGAAAGATGGGTTTCAGTTTACCGCTAGTACTACCCCCAGATCAGTGCTCTGAGTGCACAAACCTGTGGGTGGTTTGTGTTGGCAGAACCCCTCCCTAGAGTAATTGTGCATGCTAAGTCACTTCAGTTGTGTCTGACTCTTTGTGACCCCATGGACTGTAGCCCACCAGGCTTCTCTGTCCATGGGATTCTCCAGGCAAGAATAGTGGAGTGGGTTGCCATACTGTCCTCCAGGGGATCGTCCCAGCCCAGGGATCGAACCTGAACCTCTTATGTCTCCTGCATTGGCAAACAGATTCTTTACCACTAGCACCCCCTGGGAAGCCCCAGTAGTGACTGTAGCATCTGTTTATTGCAGCAGTTATTGGCCAGGGGATGGCCCGGGCCTGCTCCCAGCTCTCCAACTGTTCCAGAACTCAGGAACTTGCACTCTGAACAGTGAGAAAAGGATGGAATGGCAGGAAATGCTGGGAGAAAAGTCCATGGATATAATCCTGCCCTCAGGGTCTCTGTGGGCTGTGGTCCATGGGCACCCAACCAGGCCAGGGGAATAGGCATGTTGGCCTTGGTGACCCCACAGAGCACAGTCCAGAGGGCCCTTTGTGGTCACACTCAGTGTAGTTACCTGCAGAGGGTGAGCCTGGAAACCAGGCTACAT
>NW_011494607.1:8738434-8741211 GCF_000754665.1 Bison bison bison
GCTTCCTGAGTGTCCTGTCTCCCTCAGTTCCCCTCCCCAGCAGCGAGCAATCCACAGATCCCCTAAAACCAGGGCGGAGAGATGTGGCCTGTCCCAGGTGCTGAGTGGCGCTGATGGCAGCTTTGTTCTGTAACCCCCAGGTCCCGAAGATGGCATAGTGGCAAAGTCACCTTCCGACGATCAGAGCGTCTTTACCCGAGGGTGCCTGCCTGGGCCCGTGATGTCGTGTTGAGCCGAAGGAACTTGTCTACCACTTCCCCGAAAACGTCTTTCTCTCCTAATTCATGAGCCAGCAGGATGCGGTCGCCGCACTTTCAGAACGCCTGCTCATAGCTGCGTACAAAGGCCAGACGGAGAATGTGGTTCAGCTCATCAACAAGGGCGCCAAGGTAGCAGTTACCAAGGTAACGAGAGAGTAAACGCTTAGCTATTCCCTGGGGAAAAGCCCATGTCTTAACCATGGTCCGTAAAACTGTTGTGTTTGGTTCACAGTCTTCAAAGAACTGGCTTTCCCACCCCCACCCCCAGTGATGGAGATTTGGGGAGAAAGAAGAAGGATTAAAAATGCTTTCATTGCTGTCTTTCAAATGGAGTCACTTGTAATTAGCATTTGGCCCTCTTAAAATCACAGTGGTTCATGGGGTCGCAGAGTCAGGGGCAACAGTGGCTGTGCACACACAGCACAGAATCACAGAGTGGCTTTTTCTCACTTCTTTAGCCAAATAGACAAGAGATCTCTCTGGAGAAGTTGGGGCACAAAAACTGACTGGGTAGAGTGTTTACATGGGAATGACATTCAGCCTCTTGGAGAGGTTTGTGGACGGCTCGGCCACTCCAACCTGCAGAACCTTGTTGCTCTCGTCTGAACAATCTTGGGCTTGGACCAGGTGACCCTCAACCTCTTTGGACTGATTTCACTCAGGTCAGTGAGATGTGTAGCAAGCTTTGGAGGGCACTCCTGACTCCTCACCAACAGATGACACACAGGACCAGGGGCAGCTTTGTAGCAAAACTGCTGCTGCTGCTAAGTCGCTTCAGTCGTGTCTGACTCTGTGCAACCCCATAGATGGCAGCCCACCAGGCTCCCCCATCCCTGGGATTCTCCAGGCAAGAACACTGGAGTGGGTTGCCATTTCCTTCTCCAATGCATGAAAGTGAAAAGTGAAAGTGAAGTCACTCAGTCGTGTCCGACTCTTTGTGACCCCATGGACTGCAGCCTACCAGGCTCCTCTGTCCATGGGATTTTCCAGGCAAGAGTACTGGAGTGGGCTGCCATTGCCTTCTCTAACTGAGGTCAGGCCAATTCTGCCTAGTAAGGTGACAGGTGCAAATCCATGGATGACATAATACTGATGGCAAAACTTAGTATTGCTCCGACCACTGTATAGGACCTCTTAGAAGAGATTCTCTTTGCACCCCCACTTTAGAGATGAGGAAACTGAGGCATAGAAAGATTGTAGTAACTTCAAGGCCCAGGGGCCCCCACCTGCTGATTGGCAGAACCACAACTTGGACCCCGTAATGGCTCCAAAGCAACCCTCCCCACCACCCACCCTCCTCTCCCCTGGCTCCAGACCATCACCCAGAGGGAGCTCTGGAGAGAGGTGGAGTTTCGTCTTTCAAACAGTAATGTCTGTTAACCTCTGACCTCCTGTGGCAAAGATTAGCCAGCTCACATTTTCAGTTACTCCTGTGCAGTCTCCGTATTTCATGCTTCTGACGTGTGCTTTTTCCAGCACCACCAGGCAGTTAACTCAGTTAACTCAGTTCTGATGGTGTCTCTCTGAAGAGAGCATTAGATCTCACGGGCTGAGGACTCAGTCCCACAAAACACCCCACCCCTCACGCCAGCCCCTGACACCAGCTGCAAGGCCAGGTTGTCTTCTGTGCTTCTGACTGACTGGCTAGAAATCAGAGGCTTCCATGACCCTCCTTGGGTTGAATTAATTTACTTAAGCAGCTCACAGAAATCAGGAAAACATTTTACTTACTAGATTACCAGATTTTTATAAAAAGATACAACCCAGGAACAACCAGATGAAAGAGATGCAGAGGGCAAGGTGTGGGGAGAGGGTGCTGGGCTTCCTCCCCCTTTAAGCGCACCATCCTTTCAGCACCTCTGTGTGTCCACCAACCCAGGAGTTCCCTGAACTCTGTCCTCTAGGTTTTATGGAGGCTTTATTACATAGATGTTGTTGACTAAATCATTGGCATTGGTGATTGACCACTGCCAGCCTCTTCGCCTTCCTGGAGGTCAGTTCCGTCACTCAGTCATGTCTGACTCTTTGCAACCCCATGGACTGCAGCACGCCAGGCTTCCCTGTCCATCACCAACTCCTGGAGCTTATTCAAATTCATGTCCATCGAGTCGGTGATGCTGTCCAACCATCTTATCCTCTGTTGTCCCCTTTTCCTCCTGCCTTCAATCTTTCCCAGCATCAGGGTCTTTTCCAATGAGTCAGTTCTTTGCATCAGGTGGCCAAAGTATTGGAGTTTCAGCTTCAGCATCAGTCCTTCCAATTTCCTTTAGGATGGACTGGTTGGATCTCCTTGCAGTCCAAGGGACTCTCAAGAGTCTTCTCCAACACCACAGTTAAAAATCATCAGTTCTTCAGTGCCCAGCTTTCTTTACAGTCCAGCTCTCACATACATACTGGAAAAACATAGCTTTGACTAGACGGACCTTTGTTGGCAAAGTAATGTCTCTCCTTTTTAATATGCTGTCTAGGTTGGTCATAGCATTTCTTCCAAGGAGCAAGCGTCTTTTAATTTCATGG
>NW_011494607.1:8741311-8762971 GCF_000754665.1 Bison bison bison
TTCATGGCTGCAGTCACCATCTGCAGTGATTTTGGAGCCCAAGAAAATAAAGTCTGTCACTGTTTCCATTGTTTCCCCATCTGTTTGCCATGAAGTGATGGGACCAGATGCCATGATCTTAGTTTTCTGAATGCTAAGTTTTAAGCCAGCTTTTTCACTCTACTCTTTCACTTTCATCAAGAGGCTCTTTAGTTCTTTGCTTTCTGCCATAAGCGTGGTATCATCTGCGTATCTGAGGTTATTGATATTTCTCCCGGAAATCTTATTTCCAACTTGTACTTCATCCAGCCCAGCAGTTCTCATGATGTACTCTCATGATGTACTTATAAGTTAAATAAGCAGGGTGACAATATACAGCCTTGAGATACTTCTTTCCCAATTTTGAACCAGTCTGTTGTTCATGTCCAGTTCTAACTGTTGCTTCTTGACCAGCATAAGGATTTCTCAGGAGGCAGGTAAGGTGATCTGGTATTCCCATCTCTTGAAGAATTTTCCGCAGTTTGTTGTGATCCACACAGTCAAACGCTTTGGTGTAGTCAATAAAGCAGAAGTAGATGTTTCTCTGGAAGTCTTTTGCTTTTTCAGTGATCCAATAGATGTTGGCAGTTTGATCTCTGAAGGTCAGGAAAGTGCAACTGAAAGTTCCAACCTCCAATCACTGTTGGTTCCTCTGGCAACCCATCCTTAGGGCTTTCCATCACTCAGTGCTCAGTTGTGTTTGACTCTTGGTGACCCTGTGGACTGTAGTCACCAGGCTCTTCTGTCCCTAGGATTTTCCAGGCAAAATACTGGAGTGGGTTGCCATTTCCTACTCCAGAGGATCTTCCCAACTCAGGGATCAAAGCTGCGTCTCTTACGTCTCCTGCATTGGCAGGCCGATTCTTCACCACTGCCCCACCTGGGAAGCCCAGAGCTTTTCATAAGTTATCGTGTTAACATAAATTCAGGTGTGGTTCAGAGGGATTTATTATGAATAGAACACTCATTTCACATTTATGGCCCTGGAGCTATTTCAGGAACTGACAGAAGACCAACTATAAGGACAAGAGATGCTCCCATTGCTCGCATTACTCAGGAAATTGCAAGGAGCTGTAAGGCGCTATAAGCCAAGAGTGGAGACTAAGAGCAAATATATACTTCTTATGATAAGTCACAATCACAACGCTGGTCTAGAGAGAGAAAATCTTTGGCTACTGAAAGGTCTCCCATTGGCCTAGCAGCACTCTGACCTAGGTGGTGACAAGATTGTGGAATCCAGGGTGAACCTTCACTCAGGCCCCAGCATGGTCACCCCACAGCTCTTCAGGCCCCAGGCAGTCACACATGGGAGAAAGTGCAAGAACTCTGTAGTTAAGGCACATGTGCACACATTTTAACTTTGCTATGTTTGCTAATTCTGCAAGTTGCTTACCTTCTTCGAGCCTCAATTTTCTTATCTGTAAAATGGGTATAAAAATACCAGCTTTTCAGAATTATTGTAATAGTAACTTATTAAAGCTGTTAACACATAGTCTGCAATTTCTTTTTTAAAAATTAAAAAGTTTTTTTTGTTTATTTGGCTGTGCCAGGTCTTAGTTGTGGCATTTGGGATCTTTAGTTGTGGCACATGGGATCACGTTCCCTGACCAGGGATGGAACCCAGACCCGTAAACTGGGAGCTCAGAGGCTTAGCCACTGAACCACCAGGGAAGTCCCTGCAAATTCTCTTTTCTGAACAGACTTCTTTTGCTCTTTAAAAAACAGCTTTATGGAAGTATAACTTGCATGCCAAAAAATTTACCCATTATAAGTGTGAGATTCAATAATTTTTAATGTATTTGCAGAGTTGTGCAACCATCACCGTGTTCTAGGGTTTTTAAATTCTTATTTATTTTTGGCTGTTCTGGGTCTTCACCGCTTCGCTTGGGCTTTTTCTAGCTGCGGTGAGTCTGGCTGCTCTCTAGTTGTGGTGCTGTCCCTCCCGGCCCCACCTCCCTGGGGTTCACTGCAGAGTGGATGGGCAGAAAACAGCAGGTGGCAACATGGAGGGGCACAATATGGAGGAAAAGGAAGAAAGTGAGGGAGCAAGGGAAGCAAACTAGAGACCCTCCGCAAACTTCATAATACCATGTGTATCTAATTCATATAAAATGTTACATTTGCATATAAGTTTATGCACAAAGAACTTAGGAAAGAGTTGCATTTATATTGACCGTTACAGCCATTGATAAATGAAAAAGGCAAGTATCAAAGTAGTAAGTGATAGGTATAGTCCGATACATTTTGGTTAAAACACAAATCCACTGCTCCCTGGAAACATGTTTGTGTTTGTGTGAGCATGGAGGAAAACTGTGGGGGAACACAAGACTCTGTTAATACTGGTTCCCTGGCAGACAAGAGGATTAGCTTCACTTCTAAAGATGTTTCCATTGTATTATTCTGCTTATTAAAACAAGCATATATCACTTTAGTAATTTGTGAAACATGAAATCAAGTTTAGAAATATGTGTTGAGCGCCTGTGCCTGCACTGGACCAGTGCTGTATATTTAGCACCTCATTGAAATCCTCACAGCTCAGAAAGCCTGTGCCCTTATCTGTGTGATACTTATAAGGAAAGAGGGGTATTGAGCAGGAAGATACTCTAGCAATTAAATTACTTCCCTGGTGGCTCAGACATAAAAAATCTGCCTGCAGTGCAGGAGCCCAGTGTTCAATCCCAGATTGGGAAGATCCCCTGGAGGAGGGCATGGCAACCCACTCCAGTATTCTTGCCTGGAGAATTCCATGGACAGAGGAGCCTGGCGGGCTATAGTCCATGGGGTTGCAAAGGGTCGGACTCAACTGAGCAGAGAAATCAACCAGCCTGGGCAGGAACCAACCCGTCCGGCTCTGAGGCCCATACTTAGGACAGCACCTGAGCTGTTCCTTCAGCACCAGCCCAGGGACCCCTCCCAGCTGCTTCTCCCCATCAGGGCACACAGGGAAAGAGGCCATCGTGTGGCAGGGACTTTTGCCATTGGGACTTCTCTTTCCCCATCCCCAGTACCACACTTATGCCATTGCCAGGGTTTTTAAGCAGCTTCAGAAATTCCTGGCCAAGGAAATGTAGTGCAGAGGGTGTGAGCACAGACTTAGGAGCCAGACTCACCTGGGATCAAATGTGAGCATACTTACTAGCTCTGTAATCTTGATCCCTTTCTGATTCATATCGTCACCATTAAAATGAGGATAAAGTAATACCGGCTACCTCATGTGGTTGTTTCAACAGTAACTGAATTAATATATGCAAGGGACTTAGAATGGCACTTGGCATGTGGCACGAGTTGAATGTGGTCATTGTTATGAGGTGGTCCTGATGATGCAACAGCCAGCATCTTATGGTCTGAGAGTCAGGGTCTGAGCACCAGGCAGAGAGTCTTGAGCAGAGGACACAGGCTGATCAATGTCCTCATGTGAAAAATGAGGCTAACCCCCACCTTGTGGGGTTGCTATGAGGATTAAATGAGATGACAGCTGTGGAGTGCAGTGTCCAGCATTGAATGAAGAGAGAACTCTGCTTCTGTCTTGCCTGTCTGCGTGCAGTGATGACTTGCCAGGTCTCTACAATTGGCAAGAGCCAATTCCTTAAAGTAAACATCCCCCCATCCAACCTGCTGAATTGATGAACATATTGGGGAATGCTATTCAACAACAGGAAGGACAGCAGAGGAAAGAGCATGAATGACTCTCAAAGCCATATGCATTTGAAGCCAGACACAAAAGGCCGCATGCAATGTGATTCCCTTTGTATAGCTTTCCTGTTGTTGTTCAGTCGCTAAGTCATATCCAACTCTTTGTGACCCCCTGGAGTGCAACATGCCAGGCTCCCCGTCCTTCACTATCTCGCAGAGTTTGTTCAAACTTGTGTCTATTCAGTCAGTGATGCTGTTTATCTAATTCTGTCTAACATGCTATCTAACCATTGACTTTACCATCTTTATCTAACATGCTATGTAACCATTGACTTTTTCAGTTCAGTTCAGTCGCTTAGTTGTGTCCAACTCTTGTGACCCCATGGACTGTAGCATACCAGGCTTCCCTGTCCATCACCAACTCCCAGAGCTTGTTCAAACTCATGTCTATGGAGTCTGTGATGCCATCCAACTATCTCAGCCTCTGTTATCCCCTTCTCCTCTTGCCTTCAATCTTTCCCAGCATCAGGGTCTTTTCTAATGAGTTGGCTCTTCGCATCAGGTGAACAAAGTATTGGAGCTTCGGGTTCAGCATCAGTCCTTCCAATGAATAATCAGGGCTGATTTCCTTAAGGATTGACTGGTTTGATCTCCTTGCTGTCCAAGGGACTCTCAAGAGTATTCTCCAACACCACAGTTATAAGGCATCAATTCTTTGATGCTCACCTTTCTTTATGATCCAGCTCTCACATCCATACATGACTTCTGGAAAAACCATAGCTTTGACTAGATGGATCTTTGTCAGTAAAGTAATGTCTCTGCTTTTATTTTTATTTTTTTTAAATGTCTCTGCTTTTAAATCTGCTGTCTAAGTTGGTCATAGCTTTTCTTCCAAGGAGCAAGCGTCTTTTAATTTCATGGCTACAATCACCATCTGCAGTGATTTTGGAGCCCAAGAAAATAAAAGTCTGTCACCATTTCCATTGTTTCCCCATCTATTTGCCATGAAGTGATGGAACTAGATGCCATGATCTTCATTTTTTTGAATGTTGAGTTTTAAGCTAGTTTTTTCACTCTTCTCTTTCACTTTTATCAAGGGGCTCTTTAGTTCCTCTTCACTTTCTGTCATAAGGGTGGTGTCATCTGCATATGTGAGGTTATTGCTATTTCTCCCTGAAGAATCAAAACTGTAGGAACAGAAAATAGATGAGTGATTGCTAGGGACCAGGGATGGTGGAAAGAGATGACTGGGGGAAAAAAAAAGCGAGTGGGAATTTTGGGAAGGAAATGAAATTCTCTAAATTGCTTGCACGAGTGATTTTGTATGATTCTATACATTGATCTAAACACATCAAACTGAATACCTAAAAAGGATGAATTTTATTGAATGTTAATTATGCCTTGATTTTTTTTAATAGTTGTTGTAAATATAATCATTATTATGTAAGGAAATAAACTTAAAAGGGTTTAATATCATTTGTTTGAGAGGGGGAAATTTCCCCATACCCTCCCCCCTAAATTTTTTGGTTTGGTCTATTAAATTGACACAAGACAGAGTAACAGGAGAAAAAAAAAATAACTTAATTCACACATGCAGAAGTGTCATGGAAATGGGACACCCCTACCCACCTGCCCCAAAGTGACCAAAGCAGTTTGTTTATGTGTCATTTTTAGACAAAGAAACAGTTATCTGTGAAAGTTTAACAAAACAAAGGGGCTTGTGTTTGGGGTAGCAGACTCATGAAAAAACTTGCTTATACTAAAGCATCCTTAGCCTAGAATTCTCTTGCTCTGTTGGTAAGGATGCTTTTTGTCCTCCCAGTTTATAGGGAGGATTCCTTCATGTAGATTTATTTCCTGCTTGCAGAGGGAAAGAGCAGGGGTCAGCGTGTCTTTTAACAGTATTTTTCCCCACCGGCCGTTTCTCAAGTAGCTTTAATTCAAAATAATCAATGTGCATTGAGGCATACTTTGGGCAGCCTGTTCTGGGCCTCGGCACATTCATAGGTTTGTGGCTTCTGTGGAGGTTTCACATCAGGGCTCCCATTACTAGTGAACAACTACGCTCCAATAAATATAAACTTTAAACTTTTAAAAAGAGAGCTGCAAAGGGTTTGAGTTTAGTAACTTTCCCAAGCATGACACTTGATCATGTCTGCAGAAATTAAGTTGTGCAGGGCTGGTAAATACTTTCTGACAGCCTGTCCCAAGAAAAGGCTCGAGCTGATGGATGATATATGTTCACAGCCTTAAGAAATGCAGCCGGAACAGTGAAAACCAAGGATCTTTTGTGTTGTTTGTTCATTTGCTTTGGTTTTGAATCTGTGGGAGTGTGTTTAATATTGGACTTACTGGAATGAGGGCCTGTTGGTCTGTGGGCCTTTCCTAAAAGCCGCCAGTCCCCAAGAGGCAGGCAATGGGAGAAGCAGATGCTTACAAGGTCCTTGGTTAGGTGAAAGGGTCCACTTGAGAGAATGTGTTGTCTGTCATAGGCTTCTTCCAGAAGACTCCAAATGCCTGTTTTAAAAGATAGAGAAAAAAATTTTTTTTAATTTTTTGGCTGAGCTGCACAGCATGTGGGGTCTTAGTTCCCTGACCAGGGATTGAACTCTGACCCCCTGCTGTAGAAGATTGAAGTCTTAGCTACTGAACTTCCAGGGAATTCCCTAAAAAATTAAATATTTTGAACATCCATGTGAGACACAGAGTCTCGGGCTGCCTGGGGAGGGAACCCTGGATGCCGGCTGTGAGCGGAGGGTGAGGAAGGGGAGGAGACTGTGGAGACCCCCACTGGTCTCCCGTCAGCCACCCTTCACTTTTCTCCCTGACTCCCGGGAAGTTGTCGTTAGACACAACCCACAACAAATGCATCCACATGGCTCTAAATCAGAAGGTGTGAAATGTTGATAAGTCTTTCTCCTACACTGTCTCCGAACCTCTCAGTGTCTCCGGTTCAGAAGGCAACCCGTGTTATCTTTCTTACATTTTTTCTCCCTGAGATATTTCATGTGTAGATGGATGTATGTAGATACGTGTAGATGGATGTATCTCTATGTGTATCTCCATGAATTGTTTCTAGACAAATGGCAGGATACTATATATATATCCTCCTTCCCTTTTTCTTTTTTTTTTTTTAATATTAGTTTATTATTTGGCTGTGCTGGGTCTTCGTGGTGGCATGCAGTAGCTTTGATCTTCATTGCAGCGTGCAGGTTCTTTTAGTTGTGGCATGCGGGATCTAGTTCCCTGACCAGGGATCAAACCTGGGCACTCTGCATTGGGAGCCCAGAGTCTAAGCCACTGGACCACCAGGGAAGTCCCTCCCTTTGCTTTCTTCAGTGAACTGTAATTGGCTTCACCTATCCCCCGTCCACGGGCATTTAAATTATGTTAATTGTCTGTTCTTGGAAATTACTCTGCAGCAGCTGACCTTGTCCTGAGGTCTTCTTGAACAGCGTGGTTCTGTCTGTGGGACGGCTTTCTCTAAGCGGCAATGAGGCAAGGGCATGTGTGCCCTTGTCGTTTTCACAGCCGGAGCAGAATTGCTCTGTATGGAGCTTGTGCTGGTGTCCACTCTCTCAGCGCACCGCAAGCTCTGGCCTTTAAGTGTGCTGTGACCAGTGCTATACCAGCCCCTCCCTCCGCCCTCTCCTTCGGGCCCTTCTGGATTTATCCTGCCTCTATCACATCCTCACCAGGAGCTTTCTGCAGTGGCTCTATTTGGCTTTTGAACCTCTCCCCTTTGGCTTGGGGTTTAAAGAATTTTCTCCTTTCCACCTGCTCTGGGTTGTGTCTAACGACAACCTCCCGGGAGTCAGGGAGAAAAGTGAGGGGTGGCTGATGGGAGACCAATGGGGGTCTCCACAGTCTCCTCCCCTTCCTCACCCTCCTCTCATAGCCGGCATCCCAGGGTTCCCTCCCCAGGCGGCCTGAGACTCTGTGTCTCACACCCAGGAGCCAGTGTGTTCTCACCTCCCTAGTGAGGCTGAGCCTGCACAGGGCTGATGTAGCCCAGTCCTTCTCTTGGATCCACACACTCTATGGAGGCCCTATGGGTGTATACTTACATGTCAGGTCAAACAGAAAATGCTTTTTGTTCTACAATAGCTAGAAGCATCGCGCTGTGGGAGGAACATCTCAACTGGGAAAGCTCAGGCCTTTGTTTTTTATTGTTAGAAATCAAGGAAACTTGACATGTGGTAGTAATTCTGAGCAACTGTTACAAAATGAACACATGTTCAGATTTTATTTAACTAATCCATTAGTGAGAGAACCAGTAAGATGTTGCAACTGGTTCAAAAGAGAATGCAAAGAATTATAAATATGAAGGTCTCAGGAAAGCGGAAATAAATTTGCTTATTAGATATAAAATTGGCTGGGATACACTGAATCTGCTAGACATGACTTATTGGCATCACCCTCAGGATTCTAAGACTTACAAAGTTGTGAAATAGCTCAAAGACAAGGAAGATAACCAGGAGATGACCTGGGATAGCGCTGTGCCTGAGACAGGACTTCTAGTCATCTCTCTCTTTTTTATTCATTTTATATTTTAATTTTAAAATATTTTCATTTCAAAAATTATAGCTGCTGCTGCTGCTTGCTAAGTCACTTCAGTCGTGTCTGACTCTGTGTGACCCCATAGACGGCAGCCCACCAGGCTCCCCCGTCCCTAGGATTTTCCAGGCAAGAACACTGGAGTGGGTTGCCATTTCCTTCTCCAATGCATGAAAGTGAAAAGTGAAAGTGAAGTCACTCAGTTGTGTCCTACCCTCAGCGATTCCATGGACTGCAGCCTACCAGGCTCCTCCATCCATGGGATTTCCCAGGCAGGAGTACTGGAGTGGGGTGCCATTGCCTTCTCTGAAAATTATAGCAAAATATGCATAATATTTACTACTTTAACTATGTGTAAGTATTCCATTCAGTGGAATTAAGTGGTTCACATTTTTGTGCAGCCATCAGCCCCGTCTGTTTCCAAAATTCGTCTTCCCAGATGGAAGCTTGGTACCCGTTAAACACTTCCTCCCCATTACCCCTTACCCTGGTCGCTTGCAACCACAGCTCCACACTCTGTCTCTGTGATTCTGTCAACTGTTTAAGAATCTCCCAATTTTTTTTTACGAAGAGTAGAGGCAGTGAATCACATTCACCATCTCTGTGACCCTGGCCAAGTAATTAGTAGCCTCCTTGAACCTTGGTTTCTTGTCTGTAGTATCAGCCTAACCCCTGCCTCGGGGATTTGTTGTGCAGATCCATCAAGATAATCCATGCAGAGTGCTTGTACAGGGTAACAGGGATGTCAGACAAGCTCGGGGGATGGTAGTTATTTTGATCGTAATTACTGTTTCTTCACTGGGGTCCCCAGAGGCACAGGAGTTCTCATAGGTAGGTCAACAGTTCCCAGTATTGACCACATGTGTGATCACCTGGAGACCTTTAAAAAATACCGATGCCTGGTTTCTGATTGAATTGGAATGGGGTGTGGCTGGGTTTGTTTCAGAGCCCCAGGTAAACGAGTTGCTCACTGCTCCAGGCCTTCCTCCCCAGGCTCAGGAGGGGAGCCCCTCATGAGTGGTGGGGCAACGCTCTGTACTGAGCTGTGGGCGAGTCAGTGGTAGATGCCTGGGATCCACCACGCTCTTTGTGGAACTCCACAAAATAGTGGTATTCTCAATGCTGTACTATAGGCTAGAAACAAGTTTACCTGCCGGAGGTACAGTGTGTAGGGAGGCAAGTGCGTGCTGTGAATGGTATGGCTTGCCTGGGAGACACGCCTGGCAAGTTACTGGGTCAGGACCAGGAAAGTCTGGGTGAGTGTTAACTTCTGATGGTGCAGGTGTTAATTAGGCAGGCAGCCTGGGGACTCGTGTTTCTAGCAAAGGTACGGGGTGTTCCCCGGAGATACTCTTCGGAGGAAGGAGAGGACAAGGTAAGAATGGGTGTCGTGGGTCACACTGAAGTCCCTGCCTGGGCCTGAGAGGAGACGAACTGTAATTGAGAGGAGTAAGCCTCGAAACTCAGGGATAGAGCTGCAGCACTGACTCAGGCGTCTCAGGAGAGGCAGTTGAGGCAGCTTTGGAAGCGAGCTCAGGGGGGTCCTGATTCTCTTGGCCGCTCTCTCAGCCTCTGGGGAAGTTTTGGGAGTGGTGCTGTTCTGCTGCCTTCTTGCTGTGTCTGCAGTGTGTTCAGCGCCGGTAAAGGTTGGGCCACTTTCCCAGCTCTGGGCCAGCTTGGTGGGTGCGGTGGCCCAGAGACCCACTCCACACTGGGGTGTTCATACAGCTGGTCGTCTGCATCCCCCAGCCCTGGGTCTGTCTGCACTGAGAATGGAAGCCTCGAGCTGTACAGCAGACTGTTTTACAGTCTAGATTAATGTGCTGGTAATACTCCTAAAGCCATATCTTTGATAGATGCTCATCACCTAGAAGAGAGATTGCAGTGTCATGGCACAGTCAGGTGTCAGCATTTGTAAATCCTCCCCGTATCTTTCCTGAACAAAATGCTTTGGAGGATCACTGGTTTTCAGACCAGGAATCAGCCTGTCGTATGACTTCCGAAGTGTCATCACCTAATCCATGCTCTGGGGTTGTTGCAAAATGAGGAAGCCGGAGAGCAAAGGGGCTTTCGAAGCTGCTGAGTTGCCCTCTTGGGCGTCTGCTCAGATGCCAGTGCAGACGGTCTGTTGGTGGATCCTCTATTAGAGTTCTTCTTTCTCTTCTTACTCTTTAAGCTGTAATGACTTCAGTTTCAGAAAATAGATGAAGCCAGTAACTTGTCTAGAGACTGAAAATTCCTGCTCAGCAGGCCTCTTGGTTTGTTTCCAGTGAAAGTTGGCTGTTGCATGTTTAAGTTGTTATAAACCAAGGATATAAACCAAGATGGGTGAGGAGGAGGCAACTGTGCCTGGTCTTCTTTCAGCTGGTGTTTCCAACAAATAGAGCAATGTATAAAGAATTATGCAGCATGAAGAAGTGAAATTTATTCCAAGTACACAAAGCTGATTCTACATCAGTCAACGTAATCCTACCATTTCAATAGGTGTCTTAGTCAGCTATAACATGATACGATAGACTGAGTGGCTTAAACACCAAAAATTTATTTTTCACAGTTCTTACAGCTGGAAAGTCCAAGATAAAGGTGCTGGCAGGTTTGGTTCCTCCTGAGGGTCCTCTTCCTGGCTTACCGACTTTTTTGCTATGGAATATTATTCAACGTTTAAAAGGAATGGAATTCTGATACATGTTACGACATGAATGAACCTTGAAAATGTCATGTTAAGTGAAATAAGCGAAGTGAAAGGCAAATGAGAAAAGGAAAGATATACCTATCTAAATGCAGAGTTGCAGAGAATAGCAAGGAGACATAAGAAAGCCTTTTCAAGTGAACAATGCAAAGAAATAGAGGAAAATAATAGAATAGGAAAGACTAGAGATTTCCTCAAGAAAATTAGAGATACCAAGGGAACATTTCATGAAAAGATGGGCACAATAAAGGACAGAAACAGTATGGACCTAACAGAAGCAGAAGATATTAAGAAGAGGTGGCAAGAATACACAGAAGAATTATACAAAAAAGATCTTAATGACCTGGATAACCACGATGGTGTGATCACTTACCTAGAGCCTCACATCCTCGAGTGTGAAGTCAAGTGGGCCTTAGGAAGCATCACTATAAACAAAACTAGTGGAGGTGATGGAATTCCGGTTGAGCTGTTTCAAATTCTAAAAGATGATGTTGTTAAAGTGCTGCACTCAATATGCCAACAAATTTGGAAAACTCAGCTTTGGCCACAGGACTGGAAAAGGTCAGTTTTCATTCGAATCCCAAAGAAGGGCATTGCCAAAGAATGTTCAAACTACCACACAATTGCACTCATTTCACATGCTTGCAGGGCTTTCCTTGTAGCTCAACTGGTAAAGAATCCACCTGTGATGCAGGAGATGCCAGTTTGATTCCTGGATTGGGAAGATCCTGTGGAGAAGGGATAGGCTAACCACTCCAATATTCTTGGCCTTCTATAGTGGCTCAGATGGTAAAGAATCTGCCTGCAATGCAGGAGACCTTGGTTTGATCCCTCGGGTGGGAAGATCCCCTAGAGGAGGGCATGGCAACCCACTGCAGTATTCTTGCCTGGAGAATCCCCATAGACAGAGGAGCCTGGCAGGCTACAGTTCATGGGGTCACAAAGAGTCAGACATTACTTAGCAACTAAGCACAGCACAGCACATGCTAGCAAAAGTAATGCTCAAAATCCCACAAGCCAGTCTTCAACAGTACGTGAACTGTGAACTTCCAGATGTACAATCTGAATTTAGAAAAGGCAGAGAAAACAGAAACCAAATGGCCAACATCCATTGGATCATAAAAAAAGCTAGAGAATTCCACAAAAAAACATCTGTTTCTGCTTCACTGACTATGCTAAAGCCTTTGGCTTTGTGGATTACAACAAACTGTGGAAAATTCTTCAAGAGATGGGAATACCAGACCACCTTATCTGCCTCCTGAGAAAACTGTATGCAGGTCAAAAAGCAACAGTTAGAACTGGACATGGAACAACAGACTGGTTCAAAATTGGGAAAGGAGTATGTCAAGGCTATAAATTGTCACCTGGCTTATTTAACCTATACGCAGAGTACTTCATGGGAAATGCTGGCTGGATGAAGCACAAGGTAGAATCAAGATTGCTGGGAGAAATAACAATAACCTTAGATATGCAGATGACACCACCCTCATGGCAGAAAGTGAAGAGGAACTAAAGAGCCTCTTGATGAATGTGAAAGAGAAGAGTGAAAAAGCTGGCTTAAAACTCAACATTCAAACAAAGATCATGGCATCTGGTCCCATCACTTCATGGCAGATAGATGAGGAAACAGTGGAAACAGTGACAGACTTTATTTTCTTGGGCTCCAAAATCACTGTGGATGGTGACTGCAGCCATGAAATTAAAAGACACTTGCTCTTTGGAAGAAAAGCAATGAGAAATCTAGACAGTATATTAAAAAGCAGAGACATTACTTTGCTGACAAAGGTCCAATCTAGTCAAAGCTATTGTTTTTCCAGTAGTCATGTGCGGATGTGATAGGTGAATAAAAACGCTGAATGCTGAAGAATTGATGCCTTATTACTGTGGTGTTGGAGAAGACTCTTGAGAATCCCTTGGATAGCAAGGAGATCAAACCAGTCAATCCTAAGGGAAATCAACCCTGAATATTTACTGGAAGAACTGATGCTGAAGCTCCAATACTTTGGCCACCTGATGCAAAGAGCTGACTCATTGGAAAAGACCCTGATGCTGGGAAAGATTGAAGGCAGGAGGAGAAGGGGACAACAGAAGACGAAATGGTTGAATGGCATCATCGACTCAATGGATGTAACTTGGAGCAAACTTTGGGAGATAGTGAAGGACAGGGAAGCCTGGCGTGATGCAGTCCAAAGGGGTTGCAAAGAGGCAGACACAATTGATCGACTGAAGAAGAACAAAATGAAATAAGAGAGACACAAAAGGACAAATATTGTATAACTCCACTTATATAAGGCGCCTTGAATAGTTGATTTTGTAGAGTTGAGAAGTAGGGTAGAGAGGGAATTCCCTGTTGTCCAGTTGTTAGGACTCTGTGCTTTCACTGCCAAGGGCCCGAGTTTTGGGGGAACTAAAATCCCACAAGTTCGCTGTTCGGCCAAAAAAAGAAAAAAGAAAAGTAGGATAGAGGTTAGCGAGAGGGGAGTTATTGTTTAATGCATACAGAGTTTCTGTTTGGGATAATTAAAAGTTACAGAATTGAATAATGGTGATAGTTGTACAACATTGTAAGTATATGTAATGCTGCTGAATTAAAAATTAAAAAACTGGTTTGAATAATAAATTTTATTATGTATATTTTACCATAATAATTTTTAGAAAATTCACTCAAGAAGCAGCAGAAAACATAAATAGTTGAATTATCATAGAAAAGATTAAAAATGTGATTAAACCTTTGACAAGTACTAGGGTCAAATGATTTCACAGCCTTGTTCTATATTTTAACAACAGCAATAACAAAAACAGTTCCAATGTTATTTAAAGTATTGTAAAGCATAGCTCAAAATGGAAAGCTGGGTTTTTATGTTATGAAACCAGTGCAACCTTAATACCAAAGCCAGGTAAATATAAATGAGAGTGAAAGAAATAATACAAGAACAATTGAGCAATCTCAATTATGAATTAGAAGCAAAAATTCTTAATAGTCCTACTTAATAGAATATAGCACATATCAGAATAGCACAGTGTGACCAAGTGGAGTTTGATCCAGGAATGCAAGGATGGTTCCTTAATTCATTACACCAATATATTAAAAGGAAAACAAACAAACAAATGATTATATTAACAATTGCTGAAAAGCCAATGATGCCAATAAAAATCAGGAAATAAGAGAGAACAGTTCTCATCTCCAGCCTTAGTTCTTCAGGCACTGGACTGCCATGCTTTCCTCTGTCGGCCTGTCAGCCCACTGAAAATGTAGTCTAAGTAGCTGCCGGTGAGGAGCATGGAGGCCATTAACTGATCCCTTCTGACTTGGGAAACTGATGTACTCTAGGAATCAATGGGATTCTTAACAGCCAATTAAGTCGCTTGAATTATTTTGGTCCTTCTTCTGGTGGACCTTTCTAGAAACAAGCCCAAGCCTGGCAGTTTGTGCATCACTTCAAAAAGAATAATCTTCTTAGTTAAGCCATTTTATTGGAGTAATTGATTCCTGATCATATGCATTTTTAATCATCTGTTCCAATTATTTATGATTATTAGTCCCTCCCCAAAGTAAGACTTAGAGAAGCATTATGAAGCTTTTTGGCATAGGAAACTGACGGTTTTAAAAAAGAAGACTGTAGTGACTGCCCTGGTGGCCCAGTGGCTACGACTCCACATTGCCAGTGCAGGGTTCCCTGTTTCGATCCTGCATGCCACAAGTAAAAACTCCGTGTGCTGCAACTGAGACCCAGTGCAACCAGATGAATAATTATTTTTAAAACTAATGAAAAAATAAAAGGAAGGCCTGTTCTTTCAGAGGACAGTTATCCCTGCCCATGTGCGATTGGACTGTTGATCCCCAGGGCAGGAATCTTACTTCTGTCCCCTGCTATATTTTGTCTTATTAAAATTAGCCTGTCCTTTAAATTTGCCGTTATGTTGGATCCTGATTTTTCTCATCCAAGGACTTTATTCCCTTGCTGCATCTTGTCACCTACAGTCTGATTAAAATGCGATGTGTCACTCATCCAAGTAGACAGGTAGATGAAACACGTTTCCAAAATGGAAAGTTCCGAAGGCTTTTTAAACTGTATGTTTTTTAATGAAAAGATTTATTCTCTCTTTTTTTTTGTCCATGGCACTTTTTTTGGGTCTATTTTCTCCCAGAATGTCTTTATAACTTTGTTTTTATTGAATCATAAGCCTGAGAAGGACTTTGAAGTTTTGGACCCAAATCTACATCACTCCAAACAGTTGGAGCTCTGGAAATGCTGTTTATGATAAGGGGACCCTGGGGCCACCTAAGAAAGTTGGTGGGGAATCTTCTATAATTTAAAACCTAAGTGAGGGACTTCCCTGGTAGTCCAGTGGTTAAGGCTATGTGCTTCCAATGAAGGGGCTCAGGTTCAATCCCTGGTCAGAGAACTAACATCCCACATGCTGTGCTGTGCAACTGGGGGTGGGGGGAGGACAGAAAAAGCCCAAACAGTTAAACAATCCAATTAAAAAAAAAAAATAAACTAAATGGCTGGGCCAAATGGCCAGGATTCTAGCTATTATTTGTTCTGCCACAAGTAACATTTTAGCTCTTGAAAATCACTGACCGTCTACAAGCCTTACTGCTGCTGCTGCTAAGTCGCTTCAGTCGTGTCTGACTCTGTGCAACCCCATAGATGACAGCTCACCAGGCTCCGCCCACCCTGGGATTCTCCAGGCAAGAACACTGGAGTGGGTTGCCAGTTCCTTCTCCAATGCATGAAAGTGAAAAGTCAAAGTGAAGTCGCTCAGTCGTGTCTGACTCTTAGTGACCTCATGGACTGCAGCCTACAAGGCTCCTCCGTCCACGGGATTTTCCAGGCAAGAGTAGTGGAGTGGGTTGCCATTGCCTTCTCCAACAAGCCTTATTAGCTTCATCCAAATTAAACTCTCAGAGACTCTTTTCAATCTGAATATTACATTGTTTCTAAAATATGTGCCACTCTTACTTCACCAGCGTTACCACTTTCTTGCATCCCATCTCTCTCTTTCCTATTTTCTATTCCTTCCTTAAAGCTTCAGGTAATACAGACAGACTTTATTTGCCTCAAAAAAGACTGCATGACTCTGACCTATTATATTTCTCATGATCTGAAGAAAGGAAGTGTTGTCACTTTGACGTTATTACACTGATTTAGGTTATACCTAAATGCTTCTTGTCAAACTGTTTCCCCCCATGTGGGTCGTGTCTCTGCAACGGCCCTGCTTGTAACAATCCCTGGTTAAGAATGTTCAGTTGTTTTATTTCTTTGAGCTCATGAGCCTCAATTACTTTAGCTTCCCTTTGCCCCATGGGTCTGTTGTGATCTTGAGCAAAAGTGTATCATTCAACAAAGTATTCCGAGAATGGCTAAGCTCCTTCTCACTTCTTGGGTCCACCCTCTTAGACCAGGTGGCCGCCTTGAGGAGTCGGGGCTCAGCATCTATGGGGCAAGCATCCATGGAGCAGGTGTTCGTGGGACAAGTGTTGTTTGTGTGAAAGGCCGGCCCTTTAGTAAGGAGGATCAAAGATACCTAAGCAGGAGAGAGGAGCTGTGAACCAACCTCCAGGTCTTGGCTGGAGTAATGAGTGACCAGGGTTGTGACCCAGCACTCCCAGGCACCATGGAGTCTGTGTGAAGAGAGAGTCTTTTTTTCCCCTGCAATTTAATTTTATTTATTTTTTAAACTGGAATATAATGGCTTTACAATGTTGTATTAGTTAAAGCTTTCCAGGTAGCTGCCAATGCAGGAGACATAAGAGATGCGGGTTTGATCGCTGGGTGTGGAAGGTCCCCTGAAGAGTGCATGGCAATCCACTCTAGTATTCTTGCCTGGAGAATCCCATGAACAGAGGAACCATGGGGTCGAAAAAAGTCAGACGCGACTGAAGCTGCTTAGCGTGCACATTGTGTTAGTTTCTGCTGTACAATGAAGTGAGCCAGCCATATGTATACATACATCCCCTCTCTCTTGGACCTCCCTCCCCCCCCACCCTCCACCTCGAGGTCATCACAAAGCACCAAGCTGAGCTCCCTGTGCTCTCTAGCAGCTTCCCACTAGCTGTGTAAAATAGCTCTCCCACCTCTAGCTGGGAGTTAGGCTCTTCCAAATGAGCAGGAGAGACTTTTCGTTCAGAGCGCTCTTTATGATACCTGTGAGTATAATTTATGGGTCACCTGCTGGATCGCGAGTCACTCTGATGTTCCTGTGCAGCAATTCTGCTAGAAATAGGGACCCACAGGGCTCAACCTGCCAGAAGAAAGCAGCACCCAGACCCGCGTTGTTGACAGTGAGGCCACTTTTTCTGTGGTTGTTGCCTGGCAACAGCTCTAGGCCCTTTGCTGTTCACTTCCCTGAAAGAGAGTGGCTCCAAGCCTCTGCCCTTCCCTGGTCGGATCAGGGAGATGTGCTGCCTTGCAGGGTCCTGCAGCCCCTACCCCACTGGTCTCATGGCCGGTCCTGACCCCAGGGCAGGTCGGAGAACCTGCACAGCTAAAGCCTTCAAGGAGGGATTTGTAATCTCCGAGTGCACATTTGCTACATGGAACTTCAAAAACACCCACGCTGAGACCCCACCCTAGCTTGATGGAATCTGGGGGTAAAAATTTGAGATTTTAAAAATCTTCTCATGTGAATCTATGGTGCAACAGTGTTGAAAACCCATCATTTATGTTATAGCTCGAAATATGTGGTCCTAATGCTAGCAGCATCTGCTTCTCCTGGGAGCTTGTTGTTGTTTGTTGTTCAGTTACTGAGTTGTGTCCAACTCTTTGTGACCCCCATGGACTGCTTCCCTGTCCTTCACTATCTCCCGGAGTTTGCTCAAACTCATGCCCATTGATTTGGTGATGCCATCCAACCATCTCATCGTCTGTCACCCACTTCTCCTCCTGCCCTCAATCTTTCCCAGCATCAGGGTCTTTTTCCAGTGAGTCGGCTCTTTGCATCAGGTAGCCAAAGTATTGGAGCTTCAGCTTCAGCATCAGTCCTTCCAATGAATATTCAGGGTTGATTTCCTTTTGGATTGACGGGTTTGACGTCCTTGCTGTCTCAAGAGTCTTGTCCAGCACCACAGTTCAAAAGCCTCAGTTCTTTGGTGTTCAACCTTCTTTTGGTGGCTCATACGGTAAGGAATCAGCCTGCAATGCAGGACACCCACGTTCTATCCCTGGGTCAGGAAGATCCCCTGGAGAAGGGAATGGCAACCCACTCCAGTATTCTTGCCTGGAGAATCCCATGAATAGAGGAGACTGGCGGGCTACCGTCCATGGGGTCGCAAAAGAGTCAGATACGACCGAGCGACTAACACTTTGACTTTTTCACTTTCAGCCTTCTTTATGGTCCAGTTCTAACATCCATACATGACTACTAGAAAAGCTATAGCTTTGACTAGATGGACCTTTGTCAGCAAAGTCATGTCTGCTTTTTAATATGCTGTCTAGGCTGGCCATAGCTTTCCTTCCAAGGAGCAAGTGTCTTTTAATTTCATGGCTGCAGTTACCATCTGCAGTGATTTTGAAACCCAAGAAAATAAAATCTGCCACTGTTGCCACTTTTTCCCCATCTATTTGCCATGAAGTGATGGGACCGGATGCCATGGTCTTCTTTTTTTGAATGTTGAGTTTTAAGCTAGCTTTTTCACTCTCCTCTTTCACCCTCATCAAGAGGCCCTTTAGTTACAGGAGCTTGTTAGAAATACAAATTGTCAGTCTCCACCCCAGACCTACAAAATCAGAAACCCTTTAATGGGGCCCAGATAGCTGTCTTTAACAAGCCTCTGCTGTCCTATGAAGTTTGAAGACCACTGGTTTAAGGCATAATACTAATGCACAAGCAAGCTAGTTTCATGTGACTTGTGAATGTAACCACAAAAGCACCAATAGAAAAGATGCAGTGGAAAAGTAAGGATAAAAGTGACAAATCATTGTATGGGGTAGGAGAATCGTGGATGATTTGCTTTTGTTTTCCAGATTTTTAGTGAAGTCATTATCTATTTTTATTTTATTTTTTCTTCATTGTGGCACACAGGCTTTCTCTCGTTGTGTGAGCAGGGGCTACTCTCGAGTTGCAGTGCCAGGCTTCTCATTGTGGTGCAGTTCTGCCCACGGGGAGATCACGGCCTAGTTGGAAGTTCAGTCAGAACAGGATTGGTGGTTTCCCGGGGGGAGCTGAAGTGCTGTGGGCGTGGAGAAGGCAGCTGGGGCCATTTCTTCTTGGGGAACCGGAGAAGGGTGTTGCCAGTAAAGAAGGTCCTTCCAGAGAGACATGGAGACTGGAGACCTTTGACTGTTTTTCAGAAATGGCCATGGATGAGATCTAGCTGGTGGGAAGCTCAACCCTCCAGCGAGGGCCCACTTGGTTACGTAGGGCACCTGAGATCCAGCTCTTTACCCATGTCTATGCCATTCACAAGATCTCACCAAGGCAAAGGTGAGGAGGGGCAGCAGTTGGGGGTCTTTGGGGGTGAGGGCTGAGACAGAGGGAAGGAAACCTGTGATAGATGCTGGGTGTTGCCTCGCTTATCCTATCTCAGTGGTTAGTGGAGACTGTTCCCATTTCAGATGAGTAAACGGGCTTAGGAGAGTGGCCAACACAAAATCAACCAGGTGTTACTAGTCAGAGTTGGGATTTGAACCATGCTCGTTGAGCTCCAGCACCTCTGGCCTTTCCTTTTTTTGGAGAGGGCACTCTGCTGACCTTGGATGAGGAAGGTGCCTCTAGTCCAGGGCCATTCTGTTAACACCTTATAGTTTCTAAAGCACCCTCCAGACGTGATCTGGTTTTAAACCGCATCCATGTTTCCTTCTCTGGCCTTCTGATTATTCGTGTTCACTTGGACAATCCCTTTTGCCTCCTTGGGCTTCAGCATCCACGCAGTAATCCCTGGTTGCTGACAAGGATTTTCCTCAGGGCTCCCCTGACCTGACTCCCATTGACCCCTCAGCCTGTGGCCTCCTTCCCAGCCTCTCTCAGGGCAGCTCCTCTGGTCATGGTCTGCACTTTCCAGATGCTCAGAAACACTGTATCCTGCCATTTTGTCAGTCTTCCTCACCACACACATCTTTCTCCTTATAATTGCGATGGGCTTCCCTTTGCTCAGAATGCCCCAGAAACTTTGTGAAGGTCTCTGATCGGATGTCCTGGACAAGGACACGTGGTAGGAGGAGCCTGGGGCCAGGCCAGGGAGGGGAACCAGGCTATTTGGCTTCATCTGATCAGCTGTGGACAGTTCGTCGGAGGAATCAAGGTTAACCAGCCCGCATAGAACATAATCGCCAGCTGAGGAAGGTCACGCCTTCATCTTATCTCCAATGCTGCCTTTTTATGAAGGCTTTTTATAGCCTGTTTTCTTGGGAGAAACTTTTTTCTTAATTAAGAATTCTAATTTTAACGTGAGCTCTGACCTCTTTCTTTCCAGAATCATTCTAATGCTTTGATTGCATTTCACAGGTTGAAATTAAAATCCTTTATTGTCTACTATCTCTGTTTTCCTGCAAGGCTAGTTACCCTTGGCAAACTGGCCCTTGTCGAGAACACAAATGTGTTTATCCTGCTAGAATATCAATAAAGGGCTTTGGGACGCTCTGTCGAGATGCAAAAAAGGACTCAGGCCATATGAAACCCTTATTCCTCCAGGAGTGTTTCTGTATAGGTGGGGTCTGTGGTTAAATGCTGTTTGGAAACATTTCTTCACAGTGAACCTGAGGGAGAAAGCAAAGGGAGCATAATGTCTCTTTTAGAAGTTGGAGAATTTGGAGCTTGGCAAGGTCAGTTTTTGAGATAGGAATTGATTTACTCTGAAGAGTGCTGTTCTGGGTGTGAGCCTCCGTGTCATAGCTCAGGAGCCCCTGGCAGGGGACAGTCATCTCTATGACCCACCAGCAGGGCTGAGAAGCCACCCACTCAGGTGCACAGGAGCACACGTGTTCTGTCACCCACTGGAAACAGCCTGGAACTCACCAGTGACAGAATGAGTAATGTGACAATATTTTTTAAAATAAAAAATAGAATGTCAGATCCCCAAAATTGCTAAATGACATTGTTTAGTTTAATACCATTTATGTAAGGTTTGAAGACAAGCAAAACAATTTTTATCTATTGTGCACGGTTACAAACATATAGTAATGTATAGTAACACGCAAAGGAACGATAAATTCCAAATTGATTGGTTACCTAGGGGGTGAGGGGAAATGAGATATGGGAGGGATTCACAAGGAACAGCTATGGTTTCTTTAGTTTTTTCTTAAAGTGCTTGGTGAAAGTGAAGGTGTTAGTCGCTCAGTTGCATCTGACTCTTTGCTGCCCCATGGACTGCAGCCCACCAGGCTCCTCTGTCCATAGAATTTCCCAGGCAAGAATACGGAAGTGGGTTGCCATTTCCTTTTCCAAGGGATCTTCCCAACCCAGGGATTGAACCCGGGTCCGGTTTCTTTAGTTTTCTCTTAAAGTTAATGGTGGCTATGTGCATTTTCAAATATTATTCATATTTTTGAATGGTTGAAGTACTTTGTAATTTAAAATTTTTTAAATTTGTTTTACAAAGGAGAGAATCTGTTTTAATGGTTTGTCTAGCAGTTTCAATTTTGAGGAATTACTAGCCAGACATCTCTGGGGCTAAGTAGCTTGACACTTTGATGCTCTTCCGTCTCTTACCCCATCAGATACACTGTGGCCACGTCACCAACCCTGACTGTCACACCAGTGGGGAAATCAGAGAAGACGTGAAAGCCCTCACCTTTCTACTTGCCTGTTGGATGAATAGG
>NW_011494607.1:8763071-8808669 GCF_000754665.1 Bison bison bison
GAATAGGAGTAGAAATTATGCACTAAAGGAAATCTTCACATTTTGAACATATCTTGTTCATAACTCATAATGCCAATAGCCAAGGTTACCTGAGACAAACATGAATTCTGAGTAAATCTAAGCATCGCTTGCCAAAAGGCGGGGGAGGAACACCTCTGTGCAAACCTTGCTCTTGTGACGCCTCGTTCTGAAATCAATGTTTGCTCTGCATTAACAGCATGGCCGGACGCCCCTGCATCTTGCTGCCAATAAGGGCCATCTTTCTGTGGTCCAGATCTTGCTGAAGGCTGGCTGTGACCTCGATGTCCAGGATGATGTGAGTAGAAGCCATCATTCTGTTGGGGGATGGCTGTCAACCGGGCTTGTCTGCATAGAATCCCACAACGTGTAACTAGCTGTGAGGTGGGGGAGGGACAGTAGTTGTTGCTCTCCAGCACTTTTTAGCTCCACCTTGGTGGGAAGAACTTCCTCTTGAAGCCCTACTCTGGGACCCATTCTCAGTAGCAAGTGTGGTTTGGTTTTCCCATCATAATTCCTATCGAGTATTATTATTTCCTATCTATTATTATTCAAGTGCAGGGCCTTGAAGGGTGTTTTGCCTGTTTCCTTGTCTCAGTATGAAGGAGCACACTACACACGTACACACGTACACACGCACACACGCATGCACGCATGCACAGATTTGGGCAAGTCTTGCTGGAAATGTGTCATTGATCAAACTTACCACTGGAGAAAAAGATGAAGCTTAAAAACTTAAATTTTTGTCTTTTCTTGCCTTGATTTCTCTTAGTATACATTTAGTTTAAAAGGACCTATTTAAAGAAAAAAACAGAACATTGATCTTGTGTAATCTGAGAAAAACGACGCCTCCAGAAAGATTCACTCTGGTGCTCTGCCATGATTGAGAGTCATTCTCTGAGTTTCTTCAGTCCGACTACCTAGAAAGAGATTCTGCTTGGCTCTTTTGGGTTCAGAAATCCATTCCTGAGTAAATCAGCAGTGGCTGGCATGGAGTCATGTAGTGTAGGGGAGCCCTGTTGGGTTTTGGGGCAGGCTAGATTCTCTAAGAAGGGGATGTGGGAAAGATTATGTAAATTGCTCTCCAGTGGGCTATTAGGAAAATGTCCTAATGAGAATCTGATTGGAAACTCTTTTTGAAAAGTTTCTAACTCTGACTGTGATTTGTACAGTAGAACTCGAAGAGGTAAGAATTTTATGAGGAACATAGACTCTCGGAGACTTTGTACCCATAAACTCCTTTCAGATTCACCTTTAATCACTGTGCTTACCGAATGTTATCAAAGTTCAGACCCTCTGTTGGGCTAGAGTGTGGGTCACCAAAGTGTAATGTCTGAAAACTTGGCAAACACACAAGTTGAGAAGGACAGCATTCACAAAGCAATAACTAAATGTGTCATATCCATGGGCAGGAGGCTGTCAGTGTCATTCAGAAATTTCTGGTTATATTTGGAACCTGTTGAGTCATCAAGGATGTTATTTTCAAAAGATGCTGATCTAGCTTTAAGCTGTTGATTTCTACCCCAGGTCACAATACACTTTTTATTTCCCAGCACTGTAGCCATCATAACATACCTGATTATATCTTAGCCTTACATGATAGGAGCAAAAATACAGGGAGAGGGAAGAGATTCTGACCACAGGAAAGGCAGGGCATTGAATTGTTGGTGCAAATATATTGGGCAGCATCTGTTCTTCTCTGCATAATTAAAGCCCTTGCTGCCTTGGTGGCAAGGCTGCAGTAATACCAGGGTGCTAACCCATCACGACCCAGCACTCCTGTCTCAGGTCCTGAGCTCCAGGTATCATGTGTTCTCCTGCAGCAAGAGCCATGCAGACTTTCCAGAACTGCTGCTGTTTATATCAGGCAAGATAGGAAGTAAACTAGTCAGAAGCTCTTACAGGGTAGCCAAAGGGGTACGTACATGTCAGCAGAAGGAAAGCCAGCTCTACTGTTAGAGGGGTACTCTTTATTTATTGAAGTTAGTAATATATTTTGCATCTTTCCCTTGCCATAGACAATGCATATATTGTTTCCCTCAGTTTAAAACAAAAGTGCACACACAACAACGAAACAGTGTAAAACAGCTGGATGTGGAGGTTTCTTGACTCTCACCAGCTCTGAAGTAATGCATTTGTCAGAATATGGTTCATGTGTGTCTTCTATATATTTACTCTGCTTGTTGATCAGCCTTGAAACCCATGCAGGAATTCGAGGAAGAAAACTCCTTATGGATGGTCTTTAAAGAAGCTGGGAATGGGAATCCCCTGGTGGTCCAGTGGTGAGGACTCAGGGCTTTCACTGCCATGGCCCAGGTTCAGTCTCTGATCAGGGAACTAAGATCCTGCAAGCCGTGAGGCATGAGCGAAAAATAATAAAGAAAATAAAGAAGCTGGGAGATTAAGTGGGGAAAAAATTTCAGAAGTTACCTGTCTTGGGTGATGGGTAACAATAGAGAATGTTAATGTTTTGAAGAATTTACTCCTAACTTCATGTTCTACAGATACTGTGCTTTGTATCATGGTAAAGACTGAGAATTAGTTGAAGAATGACCTCCAGTGCCCTGGAGTGGGATTATTATGAATTTGAACCTGTGGAAACCAGTTCTTTAGAATATGGAACTCCAGGAGCAAATTCCCTCTTGCTTCCTGCCAACCCTGTCAACGCTCATTGGAGCACTAACGCCATCTCTGATTGGTCGATGAGCAATCACACAGCCCCCACCTCAGAAATAGTCCAGGACCCCGTGGCCACGGGAAAAGGCACGAAGGAAGAGAAAAATAAGAAAAACCAGAGAAGACAGGCTAGGAAGAACCCCAGAAGATCAGAGAGAGAAAAAGAGGTCAGCAGTTGTTTCATGCACCTACCCTGTCCTGAGCTTCCTTGCAGTATGGCTGCCTGTGCCACCTGGGAGGGATTACTCCTGAAGAGGGGCAGGGGCCGCCCCTGCATGAAGGGGGTTTCTTCTATGAGCTTGGCTTTGGAATCTGCCAACACTGGGCTCACTTTTTTTCACCATGTAGGAGAGGACCAAGTTTTAGACCTCAGTGGTTCCAAACCTTTTAAAATCTCTACGTAAGACACACTAATGTCCTAGAAAAACGGAGAGCTGGCAGTTCATGCACTTTGCAGACAAGTCCCTTTGCAGTCACTCTGGAACATGATGTGCATGTTCCAAATCAAAGTGCCAAACTACAAGTTTGCTGGGTTTTTAAGTTCCAGCTTCAGCGTTTTTCTTCTGCTTCTTTGTAGTTAATCATTCAACAAATACTTCTCAGGTGCTATACTTGCCAAGGCACTGGGCTAAAGTACTTAGCTTGATGATGCCATCAACAGGCAGCCCCATCCCCCAGAAGCACCTAATTGTTTTAAAGACCTGTTTAAGGTTAATTGACTTGACAGGTTATAAACAGCATGGGGCAAGTGCAAAAAGCCTTGACAATTTGAATTCTGCCTCAACTGTGGGTACATTTGTGCTGTCTCCTCAGTCGTGTCCAACTCTTAGCGACCCTATGGACTGTAGCCCACCAGGCTCCTCTGTCCATGGGATTCGCCAAGCAAGAATACTGGAGTGGGTTGCCATTCCCTTCAGGGGTCCTTCCCAACCCAGGCATCGAACCTGCATTTCTTATATCTCCTGCATTGGCAGATGGGTTCTTTACCACTCTTGCCACCTGGGAGGCCCCTGTCCCAACTGTGCTGCCCTGAATCAGCTGGTTATTCTAAGCTAGGCACTGAACTGCACTGGACCTTGGCTTTTTAATCAATAAAATGAGAGAATTAGATGCCACAGTGCTTGGAGTGTAGTAGAGAGTCAGTAAATATTCACTGAATAGATAATGAATAAATGCTATTGAAGGTGCCAAACTTCTCCCAGCTGTTTTTTTTCTCCAAAATTTTAGAATTTCATGGTTGATCTTTAAATCATAGAGAAATAAAGATTATGTCTAAGTTGCTGCTTAGGTCTGTCAATAAGTATGTATAGAGGCATATTTTGTTTCAGTATTTGAAAAGTATACTTACTTCCTTTTAATTTATTTTTGAACTTTTTATTTTGTATTGGGGTTTAGCCAGTTAACAATGTGATAGTTTCAGGTGAAGAGTGAAGGGACTCAGCCCTGGATACACATGTATCCATTCTCCTCCAAACCCCCCTCCCTTCCAGGCTGCCACATGACATTGAGCTGAGTTCCCTGTGCTACACAGTAGGTCCTTGTTGGTTATCCATTTAAAATATAGCAGTGTGTACATGTCCATCCCAGCTCCCTAACTATCCCTTCCTCCCGTCCTTCCCCCGCTGGCAACCACAAGTTCATTCCCTAGGTCTGTGAGTCTCTTTCTGTTGTGTAGAAAGTATACTTTTGAAATAATACTTTTATTTCCAAAGGAAGTTGTAGTTTTATAGGAGGAGGAATTGATTCGCAGGTCACTGACCCTGTTGCAGTAAAGGGTCTTAGCTGTTCATTTATGTCACGTTCTGGGGAAGAGTAGGTCCGAGACAGCCCGAGGTGGCCCTTGACTGACGTATTCCTGTCTCTCAGGGTGGCTGGTTTTTATGTGCCAGAGAAACCCAGAACCACCCCACCTCATGTGAGCTGAGCTCATGGTCCCTCTTGAGGGCCTTGCAGGGTGGGGAGTGGCTGGCTCTGGCCCTCACTGTCCTGTATATCCGACGGATGAGACAAGGACCCGGGCTCTGAGCATGTCTTTGACTGAGAAGCGTGAAGATGGAGGGGCGGCCGTGTCCTGGAGATGGGCAGGCCCAGGAGAAGGGGCCCGCCGGAGACATCTGTGCCAGGCACACGAGGACCACGGGGCTCCCACCGCAGCCTCGCCCGGGCTGCCAGGTCTCCCGAGTCCTGTTCATCCATCTGGAAATCTACTGTTAAGGGCTGAACTAGAATTGAGATTTAACTTCTACGTTGAGTTAGAGTTTCACAAAGGGAAATTATCCCCACAGAAGCAAGTACAGGAGATTCATGCTAAAAGCAAGTAATAAATCACAGTGGTGTTCTGGCTTCAAAGTTGCCTCAGCTCATGATTTAGTGGCAGCCCATGAAGCACAGTAAAACATTTGATCTGAAGCCAGGCCGCCAACACGACCCACGCTTTATGAACAACAAAATGGTTACGTTTGGTTACGTAAAAGGGTTGTTCTAATTGGGCCAAGGAGTGCAGGTTAGTGCACCCGCAGTGTATAGGAATGGTTAAAGGCCTCTAGCAACTAGAAATCTGACCAAGTCAGAGTTTACTCTAAAGAAGGGGGCTGCAGCCTCACCTTTGTGGCTGAGAACAGGGCATCTCCTTTCTCATCAGGTCAATAACAATAAATTACACTTGAGGTCCATTTTGGGAAAACCCATCATGACGCTGATAGGGAAACACGCAGTCTTGAAGATTCTTACAGAAGTTTTCAAAAATTGAGACTGGGGCTTTCCCGGTGGCTCAGTGGTAAAGAATCTACCTGCCAGTGTACAGGAGACACAGATTCGATCCCTGGTCCAGGAAGATCCCACATGCCATGGAGCAAATAAGCCTGTGCTCTGGAGCCCGGGAGTTGCAGCTACTGAAGCCTGCACGCCACAACTAGAGAAAAGCCCTCGCAACAGCAAAGACTCGGTACTGCCCCCCAAATTAATTAATTAAAAAAAAAAATTGAGACTGGGCAGTTTTTCATGATTATGTGTTTGGGCCTTAAGTACACCTCATCTGGAAACACTTCCTAAGTTGTCTGAGGAAGATATGTAATGGCTTTGCCCACCGCCTGTAACCACTGATCCAGTGGCCGTATTCTTTTGACGACATGGCACATAGAAAGGGTCCTCTTTGAGTAAGTGGTCTTGGACAGGTGAGTGAGAAGAAAACCAAGGCTAAACCTACTTTGTAATGGGAATCACAGCATAGGATGCTGAGGGGAGGGTTGATGACAGAAGGCTCGGACAGTGGATGGAATCATGGTAATGATTACCTCTACCCTCCTGACCTAACTAGGAAGAAATCTCTTAGATTCTACAGAATGAAGAGAAAGAAAAGCTTCTGAGACGTGGACGGTCCCATCCCGTTCCTGGTATATAAATACGGCTTAGACATTTAATAAATAGCCATTTTTTGATGCTAGAAATTATACATGTAAAAAATTGAAAAGAATTAAAAAGTTTAAAGAGGAAAATAAATATTTCCCCTCATGAATTTTTAAAGGAAGTGTTTTTTTTTTAATTTTAAGAATGTGAATTTGGTTTTTAAGTAGAAGTGCTTTTTATTGTGATGAACTATACATAACATAAAATTGACCATTTTAACCATTTTTAAGGGCACAGTTCTTTGGCATTAAGTACGTTCGCGTTGTTATGCAAACATCACCATGGTCTCTCTCCAGAACTTTTTTTTCAGATTAAGTGCTTTTAAAGTGCATTGTCATTTGTTACAGATCCCAGGGATATAAGTAGAATCAGTATTTGATGAAGGCTATTTATAGGTAGCAGTGCAGCCCTCTTTAAAAAGCCTCCGTGTTCTAGTTGGTCTCTCCTCTCTTGGGCTAAGAAGCAGGAGTGCCCTGGGGCATGTCCTTTGCCCCTCCTAGGTTCCACCAGAAAATTGTTCATGCAAAACTCTTGCCACCCAGATCATAGACCCCAAGAAGGGAAGGGAGGGACCTTGCCTGCTTTCACAGAGGAAGAACTTGAAGTCCAGTGAGGTGACAGGTGTCCCCCAAGGCTTGCACAGCACACATCTCCTGACGCCCTTGCCCCACTCCCCTTGCGTCCCACCAGGAATTTTCCACACCATTCACCCATCTCCCCGTTCAAGCTTATACCCCAGGCTGGACTTGATTTCCTGAGTGCCTGTCAGAGATAACATGTATTCTCGGAGACTTCAGGACTATCTCTTGCTACGGACTTCACTGTCTTACCTCTAGTATATTAGTCCTCTCAACTGCAGTTAGGGGGAGTCAGCTTCCCTTTGGCACCCTGACAAAGAAAGAGAAGGCCAGCCATCCCAGGAATCTGATCACAGAGAAAAGGGGCAGATGCAGCCCCAACAGTGAAGATGCTGTCATGGGATGTTGGAAGAGCCTTAGAGATGTGCAGTGACAGCCTGAGTCCCTGAGTCCCTCCTCAGATGTCCTGGCGTATCCCCCTGTGTTGTTTGCTCTAGGCCAGGGCCAATCAAGGAGTCCATCCACTTGTGGGTCCTGAGTGCTGCTGAGTGACAGAGTAGGCTAGTGAGTCCTCTGACGCTGGGATACGAGAGGACTCAGCAGAGAGTAAAGATTCCAGGCATTGCTGGTTACCTTGCACAGCCCACAGTCTGACTTTCAGACCCGCTCGTCACAGTTGTGACAGTCCCGTTGCCATCCCCTGGGGTGGCGGGTAAGAGCCTGACCCTCATCCAGAGGTCAGCTGTGGCCCAGGGTTGCTCTGCGGTAGGCTGAAGGTTACCACTGAGTTTGTGAACATAGCTGTTCTTGCTGGCATGCACCGTCTGTTGACTAGGTCACTGAGTCCAGCTGGCCCTCGGTGACTGAACGGTGAAGCAGGGGAGCAAGTGGTGGGGGGCTGGAGAGTGCTGACCGCCGTCCCTGCCTTCCCACCGCCTGCAGGGGGACCAGACCGCCTTGCACCGGGCCACGGTGGTGGGGAACACCGAGGTCATTGCGGCGCTCATCCAGGAGGGCTGTGCTCTGGACCGACAGGACAAGGTGAGCAGGGAAGGGGGGCACGCGTCAGCCTGAGAACGCGCTCTGGGGATTTCCTATTGCGTGAGACATTGTCATTCCTGAGTCTTATCGCTCATGATTCAACATGAGGAAATCAGCCCGGAGTTCCTCTGAAAGAGTATTTGATCTCCCAGCAAACTAAACGTTTACAAAAGCCCTTCCCTCTTTTCTATGGCAGCAGTGAACAACCGCAGAAATATAAACGGTGAATAAGACAAGTCCAGAAGTAATGAGCTGTGGAGGCCTGGATGGGGGACTCCACATCCAGAGAGTCTGAGTGGAAGCCCCCAGACTGTGTTTCTTTGGAAAGAAAAAAAGATAATGGTCTGAAACAGCTGGGAGGGCATTGCTGCCTCTTCTCTGTGCTTCCCTTTCCCTCACCCTAGGTCCCACCCCACTCAATTCACTGTGCTTGATGTTTCTTTTTTTAATAGTAAGTTAAGCAAACACAAGATCTGTGGAATTGGTTGATTTTTATTTAAAAGTCACCTATGGAGGACACCTGTTTACCGTATTTACAGAACACTGCCCTTTTTTTTTTTTTTTTTGCCATATTTACAAATCACTGTCCTTGGTGCCTGCTCATTTGTTTGGGGCCCTGAGGCTTCTGGATTAACCTTCGAGAGATCAGATTTGGAGAAAGAAAAAAGCTGTGGAATCCACTTGTCCACCTGTGGGCCCCTGGAGCTTCTGAAGCCAGACTCTCCATCTGCCTGATCTTTGCAGGGTTCTTTCTGGGGCCAGGAGTGGAGCAGGGCAGCCCCTGGGGCGGTGTAGGTGGGTGGGGGAGAGACACCATGCCTCCCAGTGCGGCTTTCTGTTCAGCATGAGCGGTGCGTGGGAGCCTTTCTCAGCACCCCAGTTCCCAGAGAGACTTAAGCCCTAATGCCTTAAGTCACCCACTGTGCATCATAAAGCTAGAGTGCGTCTGGAGTGGTACCATTGTTAGGTACCATTCTGGGAGAATGAATAAACTGCCACTCCGATCACTCCTTGGGTTCTGTGGTTTAGGTGAGAAACCCCAGCCAAGAGAGGCCCCTGTGTGGGCCTTAAAATAACCTGTGCTGTGCTGATGGTGAGCAGATGGATCAGGCTTGGGTGATGGGGCTTTCTCTCCTGTGTGTCCCCCAGGACGGGAACACGGCCCTGCACGAAGCATCCTGGCACGGTTTCAGCCAGTCGGCCAAGCTGCTCGTTAAAGCTGGAGCCAACGTGCTTGCCAAGAACAAGGTGAGGCCCGGCAGGTGTGAGACCCCCTTGGTCACAATGAAGACAGCCCAGCCTGCCTTCTTTAAGGGATCTTCCTCTTGCCGAGCAGAACTAGGGCTCTGGGCCTTGGATCCTGGTGCATCTGAAAGCTTGGAGCTGGAGTGCTCCCATGAGGGCTGCAGTTCTCCCTGCTTTCCCGTAGGTCCATGAGACTGTGGTCATGGGAGCCAGCCCCATCCTGAGGGGGCAGAAAAGGACCACAGCATCTCCTCTCCCTTGCTGTCCTCTGTCACCTTCCACTTCCCTCCCTGTCTTTCCCTGCTATGTCCCTGGATCAGCCCCAAAGCCTCACAACGGACTGACTGATCTGTCTTGTCCCTTACGCATCCTGCTCCTCTCCTCAGGAACTTTCCAGAAAGCTCCTCACCTGTCGCTGTCTTGGGCTTCCCCAGAGCAGCCTCAGCCTCTGTTGTCCTCTCTCTGGGTGACTTTGGCGTGTGCCTCCCGGGCTTGCAGGGTGGGCCCACCATCTCTTCCCTCACCCCCTCCCTTAGGGTTATCCGGTTTCTTTTCTGCCCATTGACCCTCAGGGTGGGGACCTGCCCGTCGGGTGGCTGGGTTTCTCCAGCTCCCGGGACTGCACACAGCTCTGTGCTGTGCTGACTGGTGAGATGTTTTCCCGTGGTTCCCTCGTGGGTCGAGGGCTTCCGGGAAGCAGCCGGCCCTGCATTGTGGCATTTCCAGTAAAAGCCTGGCTCACTGCCTAGAGGACTGGTGGTTCTCCATTTCTTCCAGGTGGGATATAGCCTAGAACAGGAGTTGGTAATTTTATACCAACTCGAAGTAGGTGGTTCCCAGTTAACGGATGGGGGGGCCTCACCTGAGTCTTATAAGACATGTGATTCGTTTGTGACACAATTAGGGCTGTGAATTATCCCAGCTGGATCCACTTCACCACACTGCCACCTGTCCCCTGAAGGGCCCACCCCCAAATTGTGTAGGGAGCCACGAGTTCTCTCTCTAGATAGAGCCACACAGGTGAAGTGTCATCCCAGGAGAGGGACTTACATGCTCACCAGCCTCAAACTCTAGGAAGCCTCTAGAAGGTCCTTCTCTTTTTTTCTTTTTCCCCCACAAATAAAATTATAAGATTATAAAGTCTACAATATCATGATTTGATAGCTCCCAAGGGTTAATGAACACATTGATCACCCCATTTATTTACCTTTTTGTGTCTGTGTGAGAGAACATTTAAGTTCTACAATTAGCAAATTTCAATTATACAAGACAGTGTTATCAGCTGTAGTCTGTAGACTACAGACACAACTGTAGAACCACACGTTATCAGCTGTAGTCCCCATGTTACATGTTAGATTCACAGACCTTGTTCATCTTACAGCTGGAAGTTTACACTCTTTTACCAACCTCTCTTTATCCCCCTGCACCTCTCACTCCAGCTTCTGGCAGCCACTTTTCTACTCTCTGTTTCTACAAGTCCATCTTTTTTTTTCCCCCCAGACTCCACATAGAAGTGAGATGCTAGAGTATTTGTCTTTCTGTCCAACTTATTTCACTTGGTGTATCACCCTCTAGGTTCATCCATATTGTTGCAAGTGACAGGATTTCTTTCTTTTTAAAGGTTGGATAATATTCCATCGCATAAGAAAGGTCCTTACTCAGCCAAGTACAGCAGCCCCTGTCTAGAAATCAGTACTCATTACTCAGGGTGGGAAAATGCCTGCTATGTATACAGCAGGTCAGCTTTTTAAATTTCAGGTTTGACATTGCAGCCTTTTGTGTCCACTTTCATTTTACACATTGGTTTGGAGTGCCTTCCATGTTATTACATGTATGATTAGTGCATTCCTTTTGATCACTGAGTAATGCTCCACTGTGTGGATATACCATAATCTGTATTCTAACCCATGTATTTTCATTTTCTTCCTCCAAATGCTTTTCAGCATGATCTATATTTTCTTATTGACAAAAGTAAATTCTATTTGTACAGCTATCAGATTTCTTTTCAACATATATTTAACATATATTTTTTTCAACATATATTTAAGTGACTCCCAGGAGGCCAACAGCTTTGAGGAAACCTTCTCTAAGTGTACTGAGAATTACACTAAGCTGAGCCCTGAGCCCTGCCAGGGAATGGAGTGTTTAAAATGTGGGCAGACCCTTTGTTTTAGAGGATGAAGCTAGCAGTGCTTCTCTGTCTGGCTGCACTTTAAAATCTCCTGGAAAGTTTTAAAAAAGCAGGGGGGAGAAGAGGGGAGAAAACCAAACCCACATGATGACAGGCCTGGGGTGACCAGCTGTCCTGGTTTTGCCTAGAGTTAGGGAAGGGAATGGCACCCCACTCCAGTACTCTTGCCTGGAAAATCCCATGGATGGAGAAGCCTGGTAGGCTGCAGTCCATGGGGTCACTAAGAGTCAGACATGACTGAGCGACTTCACTTTCACTTTTCACTTTCATGCATTGGAGAAGGAAATGGCAACCCACTCCAATGTTCTTGCCTGGAGAATCCCAGGGACGGGGGAGCCTGGTAGGCTGCCATCCATGGGGTCACACAGCGTCGGACATGACTGATGTGACTTAGCAGGGAAGGGATGCATCCCAGAATGCAGACCTTTCAGCACCTACACATGAACAGCCTGGCCCCACCCCCTGGGGCAGGGACATTGCGTTGCATCCGTGCATTGGTCTGTTGAAAGGGTCCCCCAGTTGAGTCCAGCCTGAACCTGAGGCTTGATAACCAACAAACTCACTCAACTCTCAGGCTCAGAACTCACCAAGTTCCTGGAGGTAGCAGTGAGGAAAGAAAGACCCTGCCCAGGTTGGTTAGAGCTAAGGTCGTGAGAAGGATGGTAAGTGGCCCTGCAGCACACAGCTTTCCTCTATTTTTAAAAACCCATTCTTCTTTTCAAAGGTAAGGAATATAAACCATCCTTGAGTCTGGGCAGACAGTGCCGTATGATCCAAAGAGGAGTTAACCGGGCCAGGGAAAAGCCATAAACAGGCTGACAGCTCTGAGCCCACAACTGCAGGCCTGACCCAGCTTTTACGCTCAGCAGAACAAACATGGAGCTTATGTGTTTAATCTTCTGAATCCTTGCACCGAATCATGTTGCCTGCTTTTCTTGTCACTTTCCTAGGGGTTATCAGCAGCCTTGCAGGCCTTATTCCCCTAGTTTCAGAAAGTTCTCTTCTTGTCAATGAAGTCTTTCTGCAAGATTGCTGTGTATGTGATCCTGACCTTTGGTTGCCATTTGACCTTGAAGGTAGACTCCCAAAAGCAAGAGGGTCTCTATCTGTGGGAAGTGATAGATGCGGTTGTATTGCATGTTGTGTGGGTACCTTGCCCAGAGTTTAAATTTTGATATTTCAAGGAAAACCCAAGATTTGGAAGAGGCTTGCAAATTAAATCTGTTACTGTAGCCTGCTGGAATTGGCCTGTTTTACCTCCATTGGTAGGCTGTCCACAGTTGTTCTGTGTTCCTCTTATAACTAAGCCTTGTGCGTGTGCCCGGCACTCTGCCATGAAGAAGATGGTCTCCTCAGCACTCCGAATCAACCCTCATTGTCTCAGCACATAGGGGTCATGCTCCACTTTACAGGTGAGGAATTCACAGTGGTGCTTATTAAGAGCATTCCCCAGTAGCTTGCAAGCAGTAAGTGGCAGAGCCAGGGCTCGGAACCAAGGTTTTATGACCCACGTGACTCTTCTGCTGGTATGGATTCCCAGTTACATGTTCTTGCCTCTGAAGCACCCCAGCTGGGTCCACCGAGCAGAAAGCAGAGAGCGTAAACAGTGACTCTCCTGTAAGTCTTGGCCCCCTGCAAGTGTGCCCGGTCTGCTGGAGGTGTTGCTAACATGTGACCCCCTCTGTTTGCCTCTCTCCCAGGCGGGGAACACGGCTCTGCACCTGGCCTGCCAGAACAGCCATGCCCAGAGCACCCGTGTCCTTCTGCTGGGCGGCTCCCGCGCCGACCTCAAAAATAACGTGGGTGAACAAAAATAGCATCTCTTGCACTCTCTTCCGTTGCCTGTATTATGAAAGCATACTAGAGTATTCATGTGTAGAAAACGAAAATTTGTTAATAAAAGGGGTTTGGGGACTATCAAGAAAGTATTCATTTGTTGCTAATTCCTAAAGGATCCTTTTGCAGCAGTCCCCAGTCTTTTAGGCTCAAGCGACAGGTTTCATGGAAGACAATCTTTTCACGGATGGGGGCAGGGTTGGGGGATGGTTTGGGGATGATTCAAGTGCATTAGATTTATTATGCACTTTAATGCCACCGCTGATCTGACAAGAGGTACCAGTCCGTGGCCCAGAGGTTGGGGACCTCTGCATTAGGGGAATGAGAAGAGAAATCAACACTCGGAAACACTGATTTTTCTCCCATGCTCGCCCCTTGCTCCTCAGCCTCTCAGTCTGTTTTATCATTTTGTACAGCAGGTGTCTAGCAAGCGGGTCTAAGAATGAGTAATTGTTTTCAGGAAGCCTCCGCCCACACAGTGTTGCACTCTTAGTAAATACCGGCTGATGCTGTACTGGCGAGGCTGTCTGATGCTCCATGCCCAGCATCTACAAATCTGTCCCTGAGGCATCCTTGGGATGAACTGATGATCAGTAGTTCTTGGACGTTCCTGACCTGAAAGGTCCCACGGGCATACCCCTTCCCTCCACAGACACTGCATTTCCTTCATGAAGCCTGTGCCACGTGGCAAGAGAATCTGAGGCTTCTCTCAAAAATGACTTTGGCTGGATGACTTCCCTGGTGGTCCAGTGGTTAGGACTCTGTGCTTCCACTGCAGGAGGCACGGATTTGATCCCTGGTTGGGGAACCAAGTCCTATAGGCTGTGCACAGTGGCCAAAACAAAAAAGGACTTTTAGCTGGGGTTTCCTGACTGGGGGCAGCCTTATCTAAAGTGGTCCTGAGAATGCTCTGAACTTCAGCTTTGAGCTTGGTTCCCTCTTAGTCCAGAGGAGAAGGTTGTGCTGAAGTGTCACCATCTCTAGACAGAACTAGAGCTCAAATGAGAAGTCAGGGGAGCGCCGCAAAATGTCACAATATTGTCTCCAGTTCTCTTGTTTTCTCTCTGGGAGCAGTTTGGCCTGGGACCACCAAGGAAGACCCTGCTCCTGAATTTTTCTGAATGTCCTTTTTTATGCCAGTGACTGCTTCCTCATCAGCTCCCTAGACTGCATTGCTCCCCATGGGATCCTGGGGGTACTGCTAGAATGGGATGCACTTGAATTTTTTTAGAGCACGTAATCTTAAAATCCAGCAACTCATCCCACTCTCTTAGTCCATTCAGCCACGATGGATCTGTGATGGGGAAAGTCTCATTTCCAAAGCAATGCTATCAATCTTAGGCAGTGTAATCCAGAGCCTTTGGGTTGTAGGAGAGGCAGGGGTCAGTGGAGTCTTAGTAAGTGCCTGCTAGGCAGAGCCTCTCTTAGTTTTGGCGAAGGTCTCTTGGGCAGCAGGCATCCAGGACCTGAAACCTGAGACAGTCTGCGTGGTGGGAAAGAGAGCTGCACACAGGAAAGGGCTGCAAGTCGTGGAGTGAGCACCTATGATAAAGGAGATGCTTGTCATTCAGGCCATTGCCCTGTGAGGAATATATGCTAGTCTGCTAGCTTTTAAATGATAGTTTTCTTTTAATTTTCTGTTTTGTTTTGTAACCGCTCAGACCGTGCTTAGAGTTTGATTTCTGTCCGCAGGCAGGCGACACCTGTTTGCACGTTGCCGCACGCTATAATCACTTGTCCATCATTAAGCTCCTCCTCAGTGCTTTCTGTTCTGTCCATGAAAAGAACCAGGTCAGTGCATGTGTTCTCCCCGTGGTTCTCAGGCAGGTGCGCTAGCGCCAGCGGGGACAGAGGTTGCTGGGAGGTGGTGCCTGCTCCCGGTATGGGACTTGGCCAGTGCTGGCCTTCGAAGGAACCACAGATTTCCTGTGGCCCTGGTTTATCTGGCGTTCTGGAGAAAGCGTGCTCTGTCATTCCAGTGCGTATCACCACATTTGTGTAGTGAACATTTTTGGAAATCCTGGGGGTGGGTTTTGTTGTTAGTGTGGTTTTTAAAAATGAAACCCACAAGGAAGAGTGGCTTGGTAAGTAAGCAGGGGTTTCGGCGTCATGATTTCTGTTCCTTGCACCGCCACCTTTATGTGAGCTGAGCTGATGGCGTCTCTTGTTTCTTGTAAAGCTCGGTGCGTGGGCAGTGTCTACACTGTGCAGTGGGGTTCTGAAATACAGCTGTGGTTATTACAGTGTTCTGTGGAAATGTGCTTTTTCAATAGTCATTTGGATTTTTAAAAGTTGTCTTGTTATTTATTGAAACCTATGCCTAACTGATGCATTGTTTGGCTTTTCTGAGTTTGGGTGCATAAGTCTGAAATTTAAAAAATTAGATCATGATTCAGATTTAAAATACCCTATAATGGTGATTACTGACCTGGCTGCATATTGGAATCAAAAGGGAATTTAAATATACCATTCCTGAATCCCACCCCAACGTAAATGACCAGAACGTCTGGGGCTGAGGTCCAGGAAACAGTGTTTTTTTAAAGCTCCTGGTCTAAGTGTGGGCTTCCCTGGTCACTGTCAGTAAAGAATCTGCCTGCAGTGCAGGAGACTTCTCGCAATATAGGAGACCAGGGTTCAATCCCTGGGTCGGGAAGTTCCCCCAGAGAAGGAAATGGCAACCGACTCCAGTGTTCTTGCCTGGAAAATCCCATGCCTGAGTGTGCAGACAGGATGGAGAACCACTGACCTAATAGCTGAAGTCTGTCATTCTATAGTCTCCCCATGGACTCTAGCTTGTCAGATTACCCCCAACACAGCCCTCACCAGCTGGTGCTTCTCAACCTGGGAGGCGCATTTCAATCACCTGGGAGCTTTGAAAAATCAGCCCTATCCATGCTCCAGGCCACTTAAGTCAATGTCTGGGTGGGACTCTGGCGTCAGTAGTTTATAAAGCTTCCCAGCTGATTCCAGTGAGCAGCGGAGACTGGAAACCACAGCTCCAGAACTTCCCCTAACATACAACTAGGTGACTCAGGAATGAAATGAACACTTTGCCTGTCTACTCACCAGGGAAGGAGGCCTGAGAACGGCTGGATTTTCATACTTGATCACCTGCCAGGAATGAATGAATGAGTGATTTCACTTCTGTATGCATCTAACTTATTTATGTCATCTGGTTTGGGAATTAAAACCAACATTTGCATTTGGAATTAGCCCACCAAGCTGCATCTGTTCATATCCTTCTTTGATTGTCTGAAATGTTTTTTGTAAAAAATAAATTATTGGCTAAATTTGGTAAGGAGTTGAAAATAGCTGGTTGTTAAATGAGTGCTATCTTCAGTGACTCCACCCAAACAGAAAACTCCCTGGCCTGTAGGATGATCCCAGTGGCCCTTTCACATCCCTAAGGGTGGCTGCAGGGCTGGGCTATTACTTTGGGGCCTGTAGAAGTAGCTACCTTAGAAGCTCCTGCTTATTCTAGCTCAGAAACCAAGGGGTTCTCTACCCATCCCCTGCCAGGGCAGACAGACAGGGTCCAGAGCTACCTTTTAAGTAAAACTTTTAAAAAGTATGAGTTAAAAGAAATACTTAAAATACATGGCTGAGATCCTGCCTCTGTGTAAGGTCAGGGCCTACCATTCCCAGCATCCCAGGCTCAGCATTGCTTTGTCCCCCTGCACTTAATCCTGTCCTGTCATTTCTGGCATCCCACTCAGAAAGGAATGTGGTATTTGTGTGTAGTTCATTCAGTTCCCAAGATCTCTTTTAAAAAAGAACCACATTTAAACAACAAGATCCTACTCTATAGCACAGGGAACTATATTCAATATCCTGTGATAAACCATAATAAAAAAGGACATAAAAATGTATATAACATTACATTGCTATATGGTAGAAATTAATACATTATAAATCAATTATACTTCAGTAAAATAATTTTAAAAATAAAGTATGAGTTAAAAGAAATATTTTAAAGAAATAATAAAAAGAACCACATAACACTTTAGCCAAGGGCCACTTGTCAGTCTAAGGCAAATTTTAGTGTAACTTTGAAAAGCCACCACCAAGTCATGGGATAAAAAGCTGGAGGGCTGTGGGCCACCATCCCATGGGGTTTAGCAGGCTTTCTTCTGATGGATTCCAGGCTGGAGACACGGCACTTCATATTGCTGCTGCCCTAAATCACAAGAAGGTGGTTAAAATCTTGCTGGAAGCTGGAGCAGATGGGACCATCGTCAATAATGTAAGTGGAGTTGCAGCCATGGTTTCTAAAGCCGTTCCCACCCCTTTTGGGGTCAGGGTGTGTTGTGGCCACCTCACCTTCTGTGAACTCAGAGCACACAGCCTCGCCCAGCCTCGCTCTGGAAGAGCTGCAGCGTGCCGACCCCACGACCCCTGGGGCCCGAGGGGGTGGGCTCGAGGGGACCCCTACTCTCAGCAGCCCCGTGGGTTACAAACCCCGAGGGCCCATCTTCAGACAGTTCAGTGAGCACGTCCTGACATGAAAAGGGTCAGGGGTGTCTAAGTAAACTGGCAAGTAGATGTTGCCGGAAGTGACTGTCCCGGCTGGCTTGTGCGTGTCCCTGGCTGGAGTCCTGTACTCACTGGTCTTCCCTGTGCCTTTCCTTAGGCAGGCCGGACTCCGCTGGAGACTGCCCGCTACCACAATAATCCGGAAGTTGCTCTCCTCCTCACTAAAGCGCCCCAGGTAGGATCTGCTGCATTTCCCCCTGTATTGATTATGTGGGGGCTGCAGAGTTGTTGGGATTCCTTGGGTTGCTATCTACTGAAGCCAGATCAAACCACCTACGTAAGGGACTGATGGGTTTCCTGAGCAGGTAGTGGACACATAGGAATCCACGTGAGCCTCCAGGAAACTGGAACCAGAGACTTCAGGCCCAGCAGGCTGTTTTCATACACGGCATCGTTTCCTCTTTGTGGCTGGATCATTGTCACAAACAGTTTCCTGGATCATAATTTCCCAGCCAGGGAAAAGTACCAGTTTAAAATGTAGGAGAGACTTCCCTGGTGTTCCAGTGGTTAAGACTCTGTGCTTCCAGTGCAGGACATGTGGGTTTGATCCTTGGTAGGGAAACAAAGGTCCAGTAAGGTGTGCAGTGCAGCCAAAAAATGAAAACAATAAAACATCACAGAAGGTCGGTCGTGATTGGGAGCTTGGGTCAGATGCCCAAAACACGTGGGACAGAGGTGCTTTAGGGAGATGGTCGTGTCTGTTTGACCACGTGGTTACAAGAGGGATTTCCCAGAGAAGGGTGGGAATGGGCATCTGTCTGGGCAGCCGTATCTGTCTACTAGAGGCAGCTGGGTACAGTACAGTTGTACTCCTTTTAATTAAGTATTGCATGATGTATGGATGTGAGAGTTGGACTGTGAAGAAAGCCGAGCGCTGAAGAATTGATGCTTTTGAACTGTGGTGTTGGAGAAGACTCTTGAGAGTCCCTTGGACTGCAAGGAGATCCAAACAGTCCATTCTGATCAGCCCTGAGATTTCTTTGGAAGGAATGATGCTAAGGCTGAAACTCCAGTACTTGGGCCAACTCATGCAAAGAGGTGACTCATTGGAAAAGACTCTGATGCTGGGAGGGATTGGGGGCAAGAGGAGAAGGGGACGACAGAGGATGAGATGGCTGGATGGCATCACTGACTCGATGGACGTGAGTCTGAGTGAACTCTGGGAGTTGGTGATGGACAGGGAGGCCTGGCGTGCTGCGATTTATGGGTTCGCAAAGTCAGACACGACGGAGCGACTGAACTGAACTGATGGTATATTGGCCATCATTCAATTTTAATAGATGACTGATATTTAAAGTTGAAATGATCTAAGTCTGAAATTTAATCATGATAATTTATAAGCTATTTATGATTTCAGCACCCTGAAATAGCTTTGTTTATATTACCTTCCACAGATACATAATGTTTATATAGCTGTGCCTACTATGTATATCCACCTTTGTATTCTCCTCTTTATCCTATCTATGATAGGAAACTGTTCTGCAGTCTTCACAATTATTTATCATAATGGAAGCATAATATTCTTTTCTGGTTGCTGACCAGTATTAAACCATTTCCTTAATGTTAGACATTTTGGTTACTTCCCAGTTGGAGCTACTCTGTTCCTTTACAGCAAACAGTGATTGGTTTTCCACCTTTTTCTGGCTAATGCTGCAAGAAGGCAAAGTCTTGAGGAGCCAAAGGGACAGCCTGGACCCCAGGTGTTGCCCAGGCCCAGCCAACCTCGGGTTCTGGGTGGCCTTGATTCCATCTATGTGTTAAAAACACACCTGATGTAACTAGCAGTTTCTGGAAGTAGTTAAGATTTTATCTCTTACAGAATCGATCACCCTCTTGCCCATGGAGTAAGTCCTTTTCAGTGGGCTCTGGAGATCCACAGAGCCCCTGAAAGGTGTGAGTTGGATGATCCTTCAGAAAAAGGCTCCATCTTTGTCTAGCTGTTTGCAAACAAATTCTCAGCATAATCACCTCCAGAATCCTGATAGAAAAATGCTAGCCTCTCCTGGATCAAAAAGGACAGGGTGCTGTATAAGTGTCAGAATCCATCACAGTTACCTGGCGCTTCAGAGTCTGGCAGTTTAATGGACAGCCAGCCCTGTGCTCAGTCATATGAAGATGGTCAAGTCTTGTGGGGTGGAGGATCCCCCTGGCACGCAAGGACTGATGTGCCTTTAACCTGCCTGTCATTTATCTTCTAGAGCCCAGGGATCTGGATTCCCAGGGATAAAGCTCACTTGTGAACTATTTTCCTGTGTGGGTTCTCCTTTAGCCTTTACCATTTAAAAAACATGGCTTGGGACGTCCCTGGTGATCCAGTGGCTAAGACCCCACGCTCTCATTGCAGGGGGCCCGGGTTTGATCCCTGGTCAGGAAACTAGATCCCACATGTCACAACTAAGACCCAGTGCATCCAAATAAATAAATGTTGTTTAAAAAAAGGCTTAGGGAGGGGGGTTCAGGATGGGGAACACATGTGCACCCGTGGCTGATTCAAGTCAATGAATACAATACAAAACCAATACAATATTGTAAAGTAAAATTAATTAATTAATTTAAAAAAAAATTGAAAAAGGCTTAAGCAAGATTTTCCACACCCATACTGAATAACAAATAAATAGAATATTTTTTAAAGTTTTTTTCTTTTCTTTTTTTTACATAATTGTATGTACTAACCCTTATTTTTCAATGCATAGTAAAAGCTTTGGAATATGCATAAAATTGTATGGATACTATTTTGTTGATCTGTAGTTACAGAAATGGCCTCAGTGTTTGTCTTAACTGAAATGAGAAATTCCCTTGTCCTAGTACCTTAGTTGATCATGGATTTTGATGGTTCACAGCAGTACTAAGAGGGTATTTCCTTCTGAAACTTTAAGATTAATATTCCCTGATTTCTGTGAGGTGGAGAATATGGATGATCCGGGTGGATGGTATAGTTCTCTGAGAAAGGCTGTGAGCCATGCAGAGTTGTCACTGGCTAATAATGTGGTCAGTGGAGGGAATTTTTCTGATTATTTTGTGTTTGGTGAACTGAATGTTACTTCTCATTTTTGGGTGATGTGGTTCACAGGTGCTTTGGAAAGTGACTTTTAGGCTGATTCTGGAGCTTTGTCCTGTTGTAAGTGTCCGTAAAGCAGATGAGCACTAGTTGCTTCTTTTCATCTGACTCGACTTCCTACTGAGTCTAAATTTAGCTTAGGACACTGGTTCTCAGACCTTTTCTGTCTAAAGACCCCTTAACTTTTCTTCAATGTTCAGTCAGTTCAGTTCAGTTGCTCATTTGTGTCGGACTCTTTGCAACCCCATGAATTGTTGCAGCACGCCAGGCCTCCCTGTCCATCACCAACTCCCAGAGTTCACTCAAACTCATGTCTATCCAGTCGGTGATGCCATCCAGCCATCTCATCCTCTGTCGTCCCCTTCTCCTCCTGCCCCCAATCCCTCCCAGCATCAGAGTCTTTTCCAATGAGTCAGCTCTTCGCATGAGGTGGCCAAAGTACTGGAGTTTCAGCCTTAGCATCAATCCTTCCAATGAACACTCAGGACTGATCTCCTTCAGAATGGACTGGTTGGATCTCCTTGTAGTCCAAGGGACTCTCAAGAGCCTTCTCCAACACCACAGTTCAAAAGCATCAATTCTTTGGTACTCAGCTTTTTTCACAAACTCTCACATCCATACATGACCACTGGAAAAACCATAGCCTTGAATAGACGGACCTTTGTTGGCAAAGTAATGTCTCTGGTTTTCAGTATGCTATCTAGGTTGGTCATAACTTTCCTTCCAAGGAGTAAGCATCTTTTAATTTCATGGCTGCAGTCACCATCTGCAGTGATTTTGGAGCCCCCCAAAAATAAAGTCTGATACTGTTTGCACTGTTTCCCCATCTATTTCCCATGAAGTGATGGGACCAGATGCCATGATCTTCGTTTTCTGAATGTTGAGCTTTAAGCCAACTTTTTCACTCTTCTCTTTCACTTTCATGGGCTTTTGAGTTCCTCTTCACTTTCTGCCACAAGGGTGGTGTCATCTGCATATCTGAGGTTATTGATATTTCTCCCGGCAGTCTTGATTCTAGCTTGTGCTTCTTCCAGCCCAACGTTTCTCACGATGTACTCTGCATCTAAGTTATATAAGCAGGGTGACAATATACAGCCTTGACGTACTCCTTTTCCTATTTGGAACCAGTCTGTTGTTCCATGTCCAATTCTAACTGTTGCTTCAATGTTATGGAGGCCCATAATGAACTTTATGTACGTGAGTTTATATCTATCAGTAGTTACCAATTGAAAATAAAGTTGAGAAATATTAAATACTTTATCATTTGAAAGTAAATCCATTTTGTAATAACATAAATAGCATCATTTTGCAAAAGAATACTTTTCAAAACAAAAATTGAGTGTAGAATTGTTGAACATTTTTTGCACATCTTCTTACTGTCTTACTTAGATCAGAATTCTGCCGTCTTTTATTTCTGCATGCAGTCTATTGTAGTATCACTTACATAGCTTCTGGCAAACACAACAGTACACTCATGAGAGAATGAACATGAAAAATGCCAATGTTGTTGTAACATTATGTAAATAATCTTAACCTCATGGACACAGGGGCCCCTGGACACTTTTAGACCTGCTGGCTCTCGGGATGAGAATATAATTTAAAAATTCTGTTCATCTGCAGGCATATATTTTCCATTTAGGTGGTACCCACTGCCTGTTGAGGGTGTTGGGTTTTTTTTTTTTGGTCCTATAATGTGTCACTTGAATTTAATGAACACAAGAAGAAAGTTTGACCTCGAGATGAAAATCACTAGGCTGAATTTCAGAGAACACTTGTCTATCTATAAGACAATGAAATACTGTTTTATTGCAGAAAGAGTGTGACCTTGAAAGTGCTTCCGACTTCTGGACCTCCTTTGGTTTTTTAAAGGGAGTGAACCCTGGAACTAGGAGTAGGGAGTCTGGAGGAGAAGGGTGCGGGGCCGAGCCAGAGACTGAGGTTTCCGCCGGCTCAAAGATCTGTGTAACATGTTCGCTTAGAAGCCTTCCTGCCGACTAAGCGACTCGGAGGCCCCCAGGCAGGTGGGAGACACCTGACAGTGGCCGATGGACCAGGTGTGCCTGCTACCTACTTTGTCTTGGTTAATACCAGCAGCTCCCTGTTCTCATGTTAGAGAGGCCAGAGCACAGAAAGGTCAAATAACTTGCTTGAAGGTCTCCAGCTTGCTGCTAGGCTTCAGTCTGCAGGGCCCCACATGTACTTGCTTGTGTCCCATCCATATCTCTGCACTCGAAGGGGCTGGCCAAAGGCTTCTTCTGGGGGAAGAGACTCCAGCCCCGTGGCTGGTACCATGGCTCACAGGTGCATCTCAGTTATATTTGAATGAAAGTTCTATTTGAATATGACTTGGATACAATTCGGCCAAGAAGGAAGTCTGATGGGCTAGGTCACGCCCTGTATCCCAAGACAGACTGTGCCTGGCATAGGGCTGCCGCGTCGCACAGCTCCAGGGGACGCCGTTCCTGTCCTGGACTATGTGAGTGGTGCTCCCTGGAGCTGAGCAGCGCACAGCCTGCTCACACCTACATGGCGGCCCTGGCCCAGCACCACGTGCCTGTTAGTGTTATTGTAGACCGTGAACTCCTCAAGGTCAGGATGACGTCCTTGCATCTCTGGGACCCTGAGCGCCCAGCACAGGGTGTAGGGGACATAGCAGGTGGTCCAGAGGCACTTGCTTGATGTGGTCTCCCCGGCTCGGCCGGAAGCTCTTGTCAGGTCCGCGCACACCAGTAGTTTGTAACGATGCCTCTTGCCTCCTTCAGGTCTTGCGCTTCAGTCGTGGGCGAAGCCTGAGGAAAAAGAGAGAGAGGCTCAAGGAAGAGAGGAGAGCTCAGTCTGTGCCGAGAGATGAGGTGGCACAAAGCAAGGTGGGGGGCGGCCCTCCCGCCCGCCTGCGGGTGGAAAACTGTCTCCCTGCCTCCTCTGGGCCCGCCTCGGTCTCTCCTTCCTGCTGGGTCCTTCAGAGCTTGTCTTTCCTTCCGGCCTCTTGTCTTCCACTCTCCCAAGATTTCGGGCTGTGGGCTCGCATGCCACTGGTCTTTTCCAACACCCCGTGTATTTGCAAGCCCTGAGCATCTGTGGCCTCGCCACTTCCACGTGGACAGCACTGCCTCTGACAGCACACCCTCCATCATGGAGAGCAGTGGTTTGCAAAATGTGGATCCACTTGTCACCTGGAACCTTGTTAGACATGCAAATTTGGGGGCCTCACCCCAGACCCACTGGATCAGAAACTCTGAGGTGGGGCCCAGCAATCTGTGGTTGAACAAGCTCTCCAGGTGATTTCAATCTGGACTAAAATTGGAGGACCACTGGTATAGCTTGCTGCCTCTCTTTCCTCCTAGGGAATAAACCAAGGCAGTGCTAGCCCACATGGCTCCTCGTGCAAATTAGATAAAAGATGCCTCCTGAACAGATCAGCCCAGCACAGGGCACTTACGGTGAAAAGAGCCGGAGCTGGACTTCAGCTCCCCCTGCCTCACTCGTGCCCTCGGCTTTGTGCCTTTGTGCAGTGAACAGCTTGCACAACTGTACTTGGCAGCTCTGGAATGAACCGTGCCTTTCAGCTCCCCCAGAGGGAAGAAGACTAGGATTTAGAGACAATTTTGGGGACATAAAATTTTATACCAAGTACTTGTTTTTCTGTCCATTTGAGAATCTTATCAATTTCCAGGGTTAAGGCATTGTAACTTTCATTACATTCCTGTGTATGAATTCTACATGTTAACTTGTAAACATTCTCAAAAGGACTAGAAATGGTAATTTTTTTTTCCCTTTCATTTCAAAGGGTTCTCATTCTCCTCTATGAATTGTGAGGGTTCAAGTTCAAAGAATGAGTGGGATTGTCTTTTTGTTGAAATGTATAAGATAAAAAAAACCTCTAATGCTGAAGTGTTTCATGTCTGCTAGCTTCCTGAAGTTCTAAAACACAGAATGAGACCCAAGGTGATATCTGGTTTGGCACCTAATAAATAAAAAGACAAATATTCGACTCCCCAGGAAAAGCACAGGTGTTCAGTTAGAATCATAAGCAGTGTTCCCTGTGTCTGAAATTTGTCATTTTTTTTTAACGATTCCCAGGGGTCCTTTAAGTGGATGGAGTCTGGGAAATGTTATGCCATGATGGAATAAGGCTGAGGGGTCCAGTAGAGGAGGTGTCTGGGTCTTTTTTCCCCCTCTGTAGGGAAGTGTCTCGGCAGGAGACACCCATAGCAGTGAACAGGCTGCGCCCAGGAAAGAAGAGGCCAGAGAAGATGTCCTATCTGCCTCCCCGGAGCCCAGAGCAAAGGACAGCAGACAGAGAAAGTCAAGACCCAAGGTCAGGAGGCACGTGAGAGCCGCCGAGAGGGCTGGGAGGTGGGCTGGCGGAGGGCCCTGGAATAGCGTCATGCCCAGCAGTTAAAAAGCCACTTCACTTGGCTTGCTTGCTGCTTTGGGGCCAGAGCTCAGAAATTGGCCCTGGCCAGCTGCAGACACAAGGTTAGCGTGTGACAGCTCTCTTGGTACGTGGTCCCTAGAGTAGAACGCTGCCAGAGAGCATGGTGGGCCAGGTAGGAGCCGCTGGCTGGGTGTCAGGCTCACACATGTCGCGTGCTCACAGCGGTGGTCTCCTCCTCTCCCACAGGTGTCAGCGTTTTCTGACCCCACCCCTCCAGCAGACCAGCAGCCCGGACAGCAGAAGAACGTGCATGCTCACAGTCACCCTAAAAAGAGGCCCAGGCATCGCTGCTCACCCCCGCCCCCGCCGCACGAGTTCAGAGCATACCAGCTCTACACGCTGTACCGGGGCAAGGACGGCAAAGTGATGCAGGTACCTGCTGGGCCCTGTCAGAACAGGACCAAGGGCTGCAAGCAAGGAGTCTGTGTAACCCTGTTGCTGGAGGCTAATATCCACTGTAGGCAGTGACTGCAGAAGGTAGGAGCTTTGATGATAAGCCAGCTGGCCCTCTCCACCTAAATAGTACAGTACCCTCCTGCTGCTTAGGCCTGGTGAGCCAAGGGATGTTACAAGGCTTTCTACACTCACCTTGTTCAGTCGCTAAGTCATGTCTGACTCTGTGACCTCATGGACTGCAGCACACCAGGCCTCTCTGTCCCTGATTGTCTCTGGGAGCTTGCCCAAGTTCATGTCCATTGAATCGGTGATGCCATCCAACCATCTCATCCTGTGTTACATCTTCTCCTTTGCCTTCAATCTTTCCCAGCATCAGGATCTTTTCCAATGAATCGACTCTTCACATCAGGTGGTCAAAGTATTGGAGCTTCAGCTTTGGTCCTTCCAATGAGTATTCAGGGTTCATTTCCTTTAGGATTGACTGGTTTGATCTCCTTGCAGTCCAAGGGACTCTCAAGAGTTTTCTCCAGCACCATCCTTAGGTGACCAGATAATCTTGAGACCAGAGAAAGGATAAAAGCAGCTTGAAGGAATTCCTTGGCAGTCCAGTGGGTAGGACTTGTTACTTTCACTGCCAGGGGCCTGGATTTGATCCCTTATCTGGGAACTAAGATCTTTCAGGCTGCGTGGAGTGCACACACACACACACAAAGCCAACTGAGGACTGAAACTGTATGTTACCCTCTCTGAATCTTCTTAGCATTTACCAGCCCTATCAGCTTGGCTTGTTAGATAGTCCAGAGCTACCACAGGGGTGAGTCTCCTCCATCACATGTGTCTCCCAGATGTACTGACCAACACAGGATGGGTACCAAGGAATAAACGAGTTGAACTGATTCCTTTCTGGCTTTCCTCTTAGGCGCCAATAAATGGCTGTCGGTGTGAACCCCTGATCAACAAGCTGGAGAATCAGCTGGAAGCAACTGTGGAGGAGATCAAAGCAGAGCTGGTGTCGGTTCAGGATAAGATTAACGTGAAGCTGGGGCACATGGAGAATAAGACCCAGCACCAAGTAAGTGGTCACCATTCTCCTCATGATGCAGTGTTCTGGCAGAAAATGAAATCAGAGACCTCAGCACGCCTTTCTGTCCTGCAAACTCTACCCTGAGCATGTCAGGCAGGCTGTCAGAGAAGAGGCCTGTGATTTCTTTAAAGCCATTGTGATTTCCTTCTTTAAAAAAAAAAATTTTATTGGAGTATAGTTGCTTTACAATATTGTGTTGGTTTCTGCTGTAGAGCAAAGTGACTCAGCCATACATACACATATATCCCCTCTTTTTGGATTTCCCTCCCGTTTAGGTCACTACAGAGCACTGAGTAGAGTTCCCTGCGCTGCACTCACCTGTTTTATACATAGTAGTGTAGGTAGGAGGCTTAGTTGCTCAGTTGTGTCCAGTTCTTGTGACCCCATGGATTGTAGCCCACCAGGCTCCTCTGTCCACGGGACTCTCTAGCAAGAATTCTGGAGTGGGTTGCCATTTCCTTCTCCATATATAGTAGTGTATATATATGTAAATGCCCATCTCAATTCATCCTACCTTCTCTTCCTCCCTTGGTATCCATATGTTTGTTCTCTGTGTCTCTATTCCTGCCCTGCAAATAGGTTCATCTGTACTGTTTTTCTAGGTTCCATATATATGCATTAAAATAGAGAATATTTTTCTTTTTTCTGACTCATTTTGCATGACAGTCTCTAGGTCCATCCACGTCTCTGCAAATGGTACAATTTCATTCTTTTTTATGGTTGAGTAATATTTCATTGTATATATGTACCACATCTTCTTTATCCATTCCTCTGTTGATGGACATTCAGGTTGCTTTAATGTCCTGGCTGTTGTAAATAGTGCTGCAGTGAACATTGGAGTGTGCATGTCTTTTGGAATTATGGTTTTCTCCAGGTATATGCACAGGAGTGGGGTTGCTGGGTCATATGGAAGATCTTCTGGCAATTTTTCAAGATTGCCGGGAGAAATATCAATAACTTCAGATATGCAGATGACACCACCCTTATAGCAGAAAGCGAAGAAGAACTAAAAAGCCTCTTGATGAAAGTGAAAGAGGAGAGTGAAAAAGTTGGCTTAAAACTCAACATACAGAAAACTAAGATCATGGCATCTGGTTCCATCACTTCATGGGAAATAGATAGGAAAGCAGTGGAAACAGTGACAGACTTTATTTTTGGGGGCTCCAAATCACTGCAGATGGTGACTTCAGCCATGAAATTAAAAGACGCTTGCTCCCTGGAAGAAAAGTTTATGACTAACTTAGACAGCTTCTTAAAATAGAAGCACTTTGCCAACAAAGGTCCGTCTAGTCAAAGCTATGGTTTTACTAGTAGTCATATATGAATGTGAGAGTTGGACTATAAAGAAAGCTGGGCACCAAAGAATTGATGCTTTTGAACTGCTGTGTTGGAGTAGACTCTTGAGAGTCCCTTGGACAGCAAGGAGATCCAACCAGTCCATCCTAAAGGAAATCAGTCCTGAATATTCATTGAAAGGGCTGATGCTGAAACTGAAACTCTAATACTTTGGCCACCTGATGCAAAGAACTGATTCATTAGAAAAGACCCTGATGCTGGGAAAGATTGAAGGCGGGAGGAAAAGGGGATGACAGAGAATGAGATGGTTGGATGGCATCACCAACTCAATGGACATGAGTTTGAGTAAGCTCCAGGAGTTGTCAATGGACATGGAAGCCTGGCGTGCTGCAGTCCATAGGGTTGCAAAGAGTCGGACATGCCTGAGCGACTGAACTGAACTGAACTGAACTGATGATAGGTCTAGTTTTAGGTTTGTAAGGAACCTCTATGCTATTCTCCATAGTGGATACTTCAGTTCACATTCCCATCAGCAGTGTAGGAGGGCTCCCTTTTCTCCACACCCTCTCCAGTGTTTATTGTTTGTAGATTTTTGATGATGGCCATTCTGACTAGTGTGAAGTGATACCTCAATGTAGTTTTGATTTGCATTTCTCTAATTTTTGGTTGTGTTGACCATCTTTTCATGTGCCTCCTGGCCACCTGCATGTCTTCTTTGCAGAAATGTCTGTTTAGGTCTTCTGCCCATTGTGATCACTTTATGTGATTTCTTGAAAGCCACTGACTTAAAAATTTTAAGAGCATGTTTAAATTATAAAACATATAGTATACATATGATTATATGTGATTATAAAATAATATATACAATTATGGAGCATTTTTAAAACACAGGAAAACTAGGAAGGGAAAATAAATCGCCTGTGAACCTACTATGAAGAAAAAGCACTATTAATATTTGGGTTTATTTCCTCCAGCCCTTTTATGTCTGTGTCTTTTGACTCACTCCCCTTTCCCATTGTACACTAAGGTAATATAATCATGTGTATCTTTTTTTATTTTTCCAACTTTATTTTGAAAGTGGTCGTACGCACAGAAGAGTTGAAATGATAGCTTCCTGAGTGTTTGTGCACCCTCCACCGGGTCCAGCCAGTGGTTACTGTGCTACCACGTGTGCACTGTGTCTCTCGCACACACTTTTGGTTCTTTTGCTGAACTGTTTGCTGACCCATTACCTTTAAGTACTCCAGAGCACATCGACTAAGAATGAGGATCTCGTCCTTCCTTACACAATACCATCTTCACATCTGAGAACACTAGCACTAATTGTGTAATATGCGGTCCACATTCGGATTTTCTCAGTTCTCCTAAAATATGTGTGTTTTATAGCTGGTTTTTGTTTTTAATCCCAACCTAGGATCCAGTGAATACTTTGTGCTTGTATACTATATGTTAGGTCTCTGTGGTCTCTTTTCATCTAAAACAGCCCCTGGTTTCTTCTTGTGGCTCTTGTTTTTTCCCCACAATAACTTTTTAACAGAGTCCAAGCCATTTGTTTAATAGAATGTTTTATAGTCTGGATTTGTCTGACAGTTTCTTCATGGTATTTTTAGTTTGTTCCTCTATCCGTGTATGCCTGTGAAGTGAAAGTTAGGTCTAGAGCAGTAATCCTCGAAGTGTTGTCCCCAAACCAGCAGCATCAGCATCATCTGCGGACTTGACAGGGAAAATATGCAAATTCTTGGGCCTCCTCCCAAATCTCCTGAATTTAACTGTAAATAAAACTCCAGGGGCAGAGTCTTAGCGACCTGTATTTTAACAGAATCTCCAGGTGATACTGGTAAAAACAAGTTTGAGAACCATTAATCTAGATGCTTATTTAGGTTCAGGTTAAATATTTTTGGCAAGAATATTTCATAGTTAATTGTGTAAGCTTCAAATTACATCGCATCAGAAGAGACACGTCAGGATGTCTCATTATTACTGACGCTAAGTTTGATTGCTTGGCTAAGCTGGTAACCACTGTTTCTTCCCACTGTAAAGGTGTGTTTTCCCTTTGTAATTAATAGATATGTGATGGATATAGGTTTTTAAATATAAAAAAGCTTTTAAAAGCCTACAAAGTAACACATGTTCATTGGGGAAAACACCTCACATGCAGAACTATTATTGTAGTGACCCTGCCCAGAAATCCTCCCATTACTGTGTATTTTCCTGTAGGTTTTTTTTCTTTCTTTTATAGATACAACCTTACTAATTTTCACTTTTAAACAAAAAATGGAACTATACTGTGCTTTTTTTTTGCAGTTTACTTTTTAAGTTGGTAAAAAGAGCTAGAATGTGCTTTTTAATGATGGTAGACCTGTAAAGTTACAGTGTGCTTTTTAATACTGATGTACAATTTCTATGCGAGGAAATATAATTTTACATCCTGCTTTTTTCACTTAATTTTAATTTTTTAATATAATTTTATTTTTGACTGTGCTAGGCCTTCGTGGCTGCTCAGGGTTTTCTCTAGTTGCAGTGAGCAGGGGCTTCTCTCTGGTTCAGTGCTCGGGCTTCTCACTGTCATGCCGTCTCTTGTTGTGGAGCACGGGCTCTAGGGCATTGGCTCAACAGTTACAGCTTGCAGGCCTAGTTGCTCCACAGCATTTGCAATCCTCCTGGACCAGGGATCAAACCTGTGTCTCTTGCATTGGCAGGAGACTGAGCCACGAGGGAAGCCGTTTGGCTTAATTTTGTTTCTTGAACAGTTTCCCATATCCTTGGCTTCATAATATTCCAGCATGTCAATACCACATAATTTGTTTAACCATACCTTTTGTTAGACTAAAGTTGCTTATAATTTTTCACTCTATTAAATAAATGCTGTGAACATTTATGTACAGAAACTTGATTGCTTCTGAGGTTATATGCTTAGAATTAGGATAATGGGATCCAAAGTTAAGAATATGTTTAAGGCTCTTGATAAGTGTTGGCAAGCTACTTAATTGAAAGGTTGTACCAATTTATATCCTACAAGCAGGATCTGAGTTTCTGTTTCAAACCTTTGCTATCATTGAATTTTTCTTTTTAAGCTTTCACCAAATTAACTAAGGACATTTGACTTTAATTTGTATGTCCCTGTCTGTTGGTGAAATTGAGTATTTTTAAGGTTTGTGGGTTATTTGCATTTCATAAAAAGCCTATTTAAAAAATATCTGGGCCATAATAGATTAGTTAAACTGTTTTGTAAATAAAACCTCACTTTAGCTAGCCCAAGCACAGAGGGGGAGAAGGCAATGGCAACCCACTCCAGTGTTCTTGCCTGGAGAATCCCAGGGACAGCAGAGCCTGGTGGGCTGCCGTCTATGGGGTCGCACAGAGTTGGATACGACTGAGGCGACTTAGCAGCAGCAGCAAGCACAGAGGGGAATGTGTTAGGTGAATGTTGAGATGTCTCACGGACCTCTGTTTGGTTCAAAGAAGGTGACAGACTGGGGTGTAGAACCTTAGTCCTAATTCTGGGTCTCAGGGGACTGACTTTAGTGCAGCATGAGTCAGGAACACGTGCCTGGACCATCAACTGTGCCCCAGGAACACAGCTGTGCGTCAGCCTGGGTACTGTCCAGTCTAGGCAGGGGGTGGAGGTGGGAGAGCAGGCTGGTCCTAGGAAACAGGAGGAGAGCAGGTCCCAGGAGGCTGAGGCATGAGGAGCCCAAGCAGAAGGAGCTCACTGCATCTCCAGAGCTGCTGCTCCTCTTTTATTTACAAACATCTGAGCGTGGAACGTCAGTATGTCCCCAACAGGAGAGGCGCCCGCTGCCAAGCCCTCCGTGTCTGGCTCCCACTCACAGCGGTTCGTTTCTCTTCTGTGGACCTTGTCGTGCAGTGGGAGTTTGTCCTGCTGGGTGTTAGAGCCCCACAGGCAGTGTCCTGCTTAGGGACTGGAGGAGCAGAGAAGGGCACATGATTGCAAGGTAACAGTCACTTGCTCCTCCTGAGAGAGTCAATTTCTAGGCAGGTTGATAAGAAGTCTGGTGTCCCCAAGAAGGAGAAAGGGGCCTGGGGTTCTCGAGGAGGAGATAGGGGTCTGGAATTCTCAAGGAGGAAGAAAAGACAAACATCTTTTTTTCCCTCTACATTCCTTAGTCTTAGTCACATAAAACGTTGTTTTTCTTTAAGCCCGGACCTGATGATTACACACCTCAGTTTAAACTCTGTACCAGGGATTATATAACAACAATGTATCCTGCTTGTGGACAGTTTTCTCCTTCCGGAAAACCTTCTGACTAGTCCTGATATTTTAGAATGTATATTATGGAGTGGGTCTGGTAGGATCTTTTCTATTGTTAAGTTCTAATCCTGTTATCCTAAAATGTAAATTGTGGGAGTGGGCCTGGTAAAATTTTCACAAACCTAAGATATTCTTTTGATTTATTGTAAATAACTCCTTTGCTCACACGAGCAAGGGGGGCACTCTCTGTCCCCCTTCTGATGCCTACGTCAGAAGCTTTCTCTGTCTCTTTTCATACTTTAATAAAACTCTTGCTACACGAAAGCTCTTGAGTGATCAAGCCTGGTCCCTGGTCCTGAAGCTAAATCTTCTTCTTCAGAAATCACGAATCTGACATTGTTCACCATAAGCTATCACTCCCTGAAGTGATCCCTTTGAACTCCGTCCACTCCCTGCTTCACAGGTGCTGTGACTACTTTCAGTGAAGGATCTGTTCACTGGGAATGCTGGAGGAAAGCTCTGACTGTTCAGCTGTTTTCATTTCTTCTCGGGCAGCCACTAACATTTAAAAAGGGGAAGGGGGTTTAAAAAAAACATTTTTAAAACGGGAGTTGGACCTAGAGGAGTGGGATGGGAAGGGAGGTGGGAGGGGACATGGGTAAACCTTTGGCTGATCCATGCTGATGTTTGGTAGAAACCAACACAATATTGTAAAGCAATTATCCTTCAATTAAAAATAAAGAAAATTTTAAAAAATTAAAAAAATATTTTTTTATTTCTTTAAATTTAAATTCTTTAAAAAATTATTAAAAAAAAATTTTTTTAACAAAGAGGAATTGGGATAGCTCTATACTCCTTGAAATAGTTTTTCCTTGTAATTATAGTCGTGGAAATAATTTTCAAAGGCCCGTACAAATTTTCTTTTACTGACATGGAATATATTGGCTCAAATTGTATATTTACTATGTATTTATAGTCTCTGGACCCACTCAGGATTTTAAATGAGAAAAAGAAAGCAGCATTGGCTTACACAGAAACATACTCAGGAATTCTGAAAACTTAGAGTTCCATGAGGGCCACACGAAAAGAATAGGGTGAGGAGTGGGATGTGCTTGCCTTCTGTCTGGCCCCTGCTTGGTACCCCTAAGCCCCTTACTCATCTCAGGAGTGAAGACATCAGGGCCCATCCTTAGATCATCTCAGTCACAACATCCCCTTTGCCCATTGAATCTAGATGCGGGTTCTGGACAAGCTGATGGTGGAGCGACTCTCAGCAGAGAGGACGGAGTGCCTGAACCGCCTGCAGCAGCACTCGGACTCGGAGAAGCACGAGGGAGAGAAACGGCAGGTGAAAACCAGCATCTGTCTGTCCTGTCCACACTTCTCCCTGAGGCAAGGGACTCAGACCTATCACTGAAAATCCCCAGATCCTCTAAAAGTGTTTGCATGACAGAGCATGTCATTTTTATAACCTGAAGGTAGGAAAGAGCCTGGAGTTCGATTCCTGTTTGTGGCTGCATATGCTGGTAGGAGGCGGAGGCTGAGCAGTTTGTAGAAGGTGCTGGGGAAAAGGTGGGCTCCGCCCAGTGTCAGTGCTATGTACTGTGCTTCTGCTGGGCTGTGACTCTGTTGTTGCACAAAACTTGGTTCCTGCCCTCAGAATGTGTGGACCACCCAGGACGGCAGACACGAAATGAGTTCCTGTGAGTGTGAGTTTGTGCCCCTAAGCAGCCAGACGTGCTTTAGGTGTTTGTATGTGCTGTGTGCTTGGTCATGTCTGACTCTTCGACCCCATGGACTAGCCCGACAAACTCCTCTGTCCATGGGATTTTCCAGGCAAGAATCCTGGAGTGGGTTGCCCTTTCCTCCTCCAGGATATCTTCCCAACCCAGGGATGGAGCCTGAGTCTCTTGGGTCTCCTACGTTGGCAGGCATATTCTTTACCACTGCACCACCTGGGTGTTTGCTTTTAAGATGCCTCTAAGTCACTTAATGAAGATAATAGTTAGCTATCGGCTTGAGTGCTAGGTGAATCCCAGGCTTTGGGGGGCCCACAGAGAAGGCTGTGTGGCCTGTGGGAGGCAGGTAGCCCACAACTTTGGGACTTCTCTAGATAATAGCCTATCATAATTGAAAAGCCCATTCTTGAGGCTTTAGTTCATAAGCTGTGTATCAAAGTCTCCTGCTGATTTGTGGACTAACTTGTGGGATTTTTTTAGATGTCCTTGGTGGATGAATTAAAAACCTGGTGCATGTTAAAGATTCAGAATCTGGAGCTGAAGCTTTCTGGAGATTCTAGGGCCTCCAGGACTAAATCCACACCGTCCACTTGTGAGTCCTCCACAGGTAACCAGCATGCAGAGAGAGCCCCTCCATCCAAAGGTGATGAAACCCCAGGTCGAGCTCTCTTCTTACATCTGAAGACAGCCCGTGTGATAGGGCTGCATGAAACACCAGATTGTAGCATGAACTCTGTAGGGGCCAGGACCATGCTGTTGCTATTTAATAATAAAGTACTCTTATTTAAGTGTTCAAAACTTTGTTGAATGAAGGAATAAAAGAATTGCGATCAGTGATAGCAGTGCAATACTAATAGTGTGAAAGTAGACACCCAAAGATTAAGGTGAGGAGGGGACCTGTCTGTTTGGCAGGGCACTCGCCCTCGCACCTCTTTCCCTTTCTCGTCCTTGATCAGCCTTCCACCTTTGGCCTGCTCTGCATGGGTGCTGAGTTGCTTTGGTCATATTCAACTCTTTTCGACCCTGTGAACTGTAGCCTGCCAGGCTTCTCTGTCCAGGGGATTCTCCAGGCAAGAATACTGGAGTGGGTTGCCATGCCCTCCTCCAGGGGATCTTCCCAACCCATATTGAACCCACATCTCTTTACATCTCCTGTACAGCCTTGTTAAACCACAGATCATGTATCGAAGCTGCCCCAGGTGCTGGATAAGAGATGCTTTTAGCAGAGTACCACTAGGTTAGCTCAGTGGTTATACTCAATGATGATCATTTGAGGACACGCACAGCCTTAGTAATTAGACCTTCATGGGGGATTTTGATGTGTTGTGTATTTCATATTACCATGGACCATTTCTGTATCTTTGTGCCTTAATGGTGGGGAAAATCCTGGGCAAGTTTTTCATGCTGGGACTAGTTATGGAACTTGTCACAGAGCTCTGGGTAGGGGGATTAGGACCACCTCTCCACATTGGGTCAAGGAACTTGCAACTGGGGCTCTGGTGTGGGAAAGGCCCAGAAATTAGAGACTTACTCTCATCAGTAAGGGTGCTTACTCTCATCAGTAAGTGCCCAGCTCTGCTTTAGGACATACAGTGAGATGTAGCATCCTTAACTATCAGGAAGTGGTACCCAGAGCCCTCTCATGTATACTGTTGTTGTTCTTTAGTCACCTAGTCATGTCTGACTCTTTGTGACCCCACGGACTGTAGCCCACCAGGCTCCTCTGTCCATGGGATTTCCCAGATGAGAATACTGGAGTGGGTTGCCTTTTCCTTCTTCAGGGGATCTTCCTGACCCAAGAATGAACTGGTGTCTCTTGCATTGGCAGGTAGATTCTTTACCACTCAGCCACTTGGGAATTCGTGTAGATTGAGACAGGCTATAGGAAAGGCCAGCACCATTTTGGCTTAGATGCCATGAGTGGGTCTAACATAGTATCCCTGAAAGCCCTGACAAGCCAACATCATAATCCAGGGAGAAGCGGAAGGAAAGGACGGGAGAAGCTGCACAGGAGGGTGGTGATTGAGAGGATGGTGGCTTACAGGATTCCCAAGACTCTCAAATGCCAGCCCAAGTGACTGTATGAACACAGATTCACTCTGACTCTTGTTTTCCTTCCAAAACCAGGTGTGGATCAGTCAGTGGTGACTGCAGGCCCAGTAGCAGCCTCGGACAGTTCCCCCCAGGTGGTCAGGCCCAAGGAAAAAGCCCTCAGCTCCACCGCCACCCACAGACTCCAGCAGCAGGAGCTGTCTTCCTCGGACTGTACGGGCTCCCGACTGAGGAACGTCAAGGTCCAGACAGCCTCGCTCCCCTTGAAAGAGACAGCCAGATGCGATCCACAGGCTGGGCCTTGTGTTGACAGAGGCACCCAGACCAAAAAGTCTGGGAAAAGTGGGCAGACGAGGCACCGAGGCCAGCAGCCAGCAGTCAGCACTGCCGGCGGGCAGCCGCCGCCTCCAGCAGCAGGCGGCGAGCAGACCGCCCCTCACGTTCGAGACACCTCCCAAGCGCTGGAGCTCACCCAGTATTTCTTTGAGGCTGTTTCCACCCAGATGGAAAAGTGGTATGAAAGGAAGATTGAAGAAGCACGAAGCCAAGCCAGTCAGAAAGCCCAGCAAGACAAGGCCACGCTGGAGGAACACATTAAAAGTTTAGAGGAGGAACTTGCTAAACTAAGGACTAAGGTACAGAAGGAAAACTAGGGCCCGCAGTGAAAGACAGGGGAGCCTGGTGCACTGCAGTCCATGGAGCTGTGAAGAGTCGCACACGACCGAGCGACTGAACACATGAAAAAACAAATGGCCTGAGAAAGGATCCTTGAGGATCTCCTGTCCTGCAGCTGCAGAAGGGCGATGTCCAAGGTGTTGGTTATTGTGCACATAGCAGAACTTGCCTTTAAAAAAAACAAAACACTAATTTCTAAAATGTGCCAGACACACGTTTCCTACACCCTGAAGTTATGAAGACTTCAACAATTAGACTGAAACCAGGGGAAGTGTGCTTGGTTTCAGGTTTCATTATAGACTCAAAACCTCAGCCCAAGTTCATCTGAAGTTCAAAAGCTCAAATTAAAGAGCCATGCTAAGAAACTGAAGGATGTATAAGCCTAAACCCTAATGTTCCCGATATGAAATAATGTAAATGAAAAGCAAGAAAAAATATTCATCCCTGTGAACTCGAATCAAGCAGTCCTTCATAGCAACACAGCTGCTGTGCCTGGACAGAGTGTCTCTCTGAAGGGCTGTAATAGACATGCTGAGGAATGTCAAGATCCAGACAGCCTCGCTCCCGCAAGTTCATAATTCTCAAGATGCTGACATTTTAACCAGGGGAAAACTCATCAAACAAATTTTGAGGAGAAGGATTTTCATGATGTCACAAGATCCAGTATATCTTAAAATGTTTTGAAAAGTCAGAGTGTATTTAAATAACATGTTAATTGGCATAATAGCACTGAAAATGTTTGTTAATAGTGAACTCAGAAAGGTTCAGATCATTCGATCATGGTGTTTGTATCTTTCAGCCAAAATATAGAAATACTACAATCAATCATAGTGATTTTCAAGTGGATTAATGGAAAAAAATTCCCATAACAGTTACCTGAAATTTTTATAATCTAATTCCCAGCCAAATTATCTTAGAGCACCTTCCTGAATTTGAGCTTATTGGTCTACATTTTATAAATACAGTATTTCATTTTGAATTGAGTTCTGTCATTGAGGAACCTCAAAAGCTTCCCACTGCTTTGTAGTGACTATGTCAAGGTAAATAATTCAATAAATTGACTTAGATTCTCCAGCATCATGGAGCCCTAGATTTTTACTCTGCTCTGTGGGCTGTATAAAGTTGAAAAGTAACGGTATATTGAAACTCTGAATTATCTTTCAAGCTTCTTGTCCTTTGGAATGTGGCATTGTATTCATCTCCTCAAAATTCCATATGTGCATAGAAACTTCAATTCTATTTCTATAAACACAGGAACCAAGTACTGTTGTCTGTAATTTTGAATAAAGTTTTGCTCATTGAGCCAAAGAGAAAAATGTGACTTCTTGACATGGGAACACCCAGAGAAACAAAGTATGCATTTAGTCCCTGTGTACTCTGCCCCTCAAGCTCAATTGTTTTGGGTTTGTTTTTTTAAATGCAGTCAGTGGATCTAGGCGTTCCTAATAAATGTAGATGTATGTCATCGTTCTGAAACCTGGACAAGGAATTAATTTGGTGTTCTTTCAAGTTTATCATCAGGTCTGTGAGCTCATCTTGTTCCTCTACTACTTGGTGGGCAGACGACTTCTCCCGAGACTCGTTAGATGGAGAGCTGTAGGGGCGCTTTGCTCTCTCCGTTTCCCTGTTTGTTCCCAGTGCAGCATCACAGCACTGTAGGGCCACGTGGTACCTTGAGTTTTCTAAATCTGTTCCCAACGAGGTATCAGTAAACCTTTTCAGAATCCTTCCTCAGGAAACATCAGTCTATTGAGAGCTGCCTGATACTGAAATTCTGAGACGATCAGTAAGTCGTGTTCCAAGTAGAAGTTATTCTCACCCATTCAGAGATCTGTTACCTTGTGGGGTATCCCTGTTGAGAAACGCTGAAACCATTTTAATGCTTTGGTGGTATTTTGATTATATAACTCCTGTCCATCAGAAGCAGGCAGCTTACTGTGAACGGAAAATTCCATCAGAGTCAGGGAAGAGACCAGGGAGAAACATGGCCTTCTTAGCCTTTCTTGGCCTTTCATGGCCAAGTGCACCTAGTAGGGCAGATTGTGTGGATCTTATTTCCCACAGAAGGGAAAGCCAGTGGAGGCCAGGAAACCGAACAGGGTCAGCCGGCTTCTAACTCAGAGATCACAGCGGCTCAAGACAAATGCAGGAGTGTTTTCAACGACTGTGTCTGGTCTGTTTTTGTACCTTAGCATTGTCAAAAACTCAACTGAGGCTCCCACGCGTGTTTTTGTTCCCTTGTGCTATTGGCTGAAATGAACAAATGCCACAATAGTGCTTTTCCTAAGAAGCAGAACTATTAACAACTTATGACCAGTCATGTAGGTTGTGTCTCAAACTGAGGCTGGAATTTTCAATAGCTGTGGGAAAAAATGATGTAAAATACAGAAAAGATGTACAATACTGCAGTATTTTTTTTAATTGTTAGTGCATTATTGCATTAAGGGTAGTAAATATCTGTGATAAATTGAATATTCTAATTTTACTTTAGACTTTGGGAGCCCAAAATGAAGGGGTGTTTTCATGTTTATACCTTCTTTTTTTCAGTCAAGAGTTGATTCAGTCAAAAGTTGAAGCTTGAGAGGTATGTTATATTCTATTTAATATTTTTATCACCTTGAACTTCTCTCTCTTCCAAGCATTAAATATGGTTTTCAACATTATGGCAAATATCCCGTATTTAAAGAATGAAAGTGAGAATACTTTGTTCAGCCTACATTTTCATTTGTGTGGTTGACCAAATTTTATGGTTCCTGAAGGAGTGCTTTCACCTAGCCACACTTCACCTTGATTTTAAAAGAATGTAATTTAGACTAAATACACTTGCTTTTAAAGGAGAGATCAGGTATACTGCATGAAAACGTAAAAAAAATTTTAAGCCTGCTGTAACATGAAAAGATTTTTCAGTGCAAGCTTAAACAAAATGCTTTCTTTAAACTGTTGACCTTTTGGAAAATACTGAACAAATGAGAAGGGGACAAAACCTCATTGTGTGCAGGCTAAGATAATGTATTTTTTTTTTACTAACAAACTGTTTCTAAAAGCTAAATTTCCTATGATATAAAAGCCAATCAATTAAGACTTAAAGGACAAATCAGTTTAAAAAAAAAAAGCCTAATGGCCTTTTAAATATGTTTTACCAATGAGAAATTTATGAAGAGTATTTTTTCAGCCGTCATTTTAAGGAAAAATATTCGTGTACCACTTAGCCAAATGTAACTAAATGTGAACACACTGACTTAAATCCATGACACACAGAAGCAAGACACTGTTCAGCAAAACGCTTTTTTTAACAAACAAAATGGACTGGGTAAAAGTGACTTACTCTTCTCAGGAAACAGAAGTAGTAAATTTCATTTAATCCTTAAGGTATTTCTCAAACGTCTGATTCAAGGAAGGAAACAGCCTGAGGTGGTTCCCAGTTTGGCACGGAATGACAGCTAGCTTTTGATCCTGTTCGGGCCTTACTCTACATAATCCTTATTTTTTTTTTCGATGTAGATGTAAGCTGCTTCCTTTTGGTTGTTTTAGTTGAATTTTTCTTACTTTTCTATAAAAGATAATTGAGTTATTTAAGTTTGGCTCTCCGCTGCTCAGCTTAAGTGGAGGAGAGGCGTGATTGCAGTAATACAAATTCCAGGAAATAGGATGTCTTGCCTTCCTCGAACACTGGAAAGTCATCTGTCCCAGCAGACACATCTGCAGCAAGGCCTGTGCTATGCAGTTCAGACTGATAGCACACTGAAATGGGGGAAATGACATAGGAGCAGTCAGAAATATAAATAATAGCCTTAGCCACTTTTCATGTGCTAGAAAGCTTTTGTATTTAAAAAACTTCTAATATAAAAAGACTGATTTATTGTAGTGGTGATGGGTGGTTTAGTCACTAAGTCGTGTCCGACTCTTGCAAACCCATGGACTGTAGCAGACCAGGCTCCTCTGTTCATGGGATTTTCCAGGCAAGAATACTGGAGTGGATTGCCGTTTCTTTCTCCACAGGATCTTCCCAACCCAGGAAACAAACCCAGGTCTCCTGCATTGTAGGCAGATTCTTTACCGACTGAGCTATGGGGGAAGCCCTTATTGTAGTTGCTACACATAATGGAACGTTCAAACCTTAAACTTTGGGAACAAAACATTCAAACAATAGTATAGTATCGCTGACTCAACGGGCAGTTACTTGAGCAAACTCCAGGAAACAGTGGACAGAGGAGCAGAGGAGCCTGATGTGATGCAGTCCATGGAGCTCAAAGAGTCAGACGTGACTTAGTGACTGAACAACTAGTTTACAGGGAATACCCAGAAAGTTCATTTGCCTAATCCAAAATAGTGATAAAGCTGATGAATTAAATGTTTCACCAGCAGTTCTCTTTTGGCCAGTTTCGTAGTTCATGACCAAGGTTTGATGTGTGAAAAGAAATTGCTAAATAAATCTTCCTTTAGGCTAAACAACAGACTTATAATTTAGAGGAGATAAAGCTGTAAGTGAACACATAAAGTCAAACTGTTCATTAGAAATGAAGGGAAAAGCTTATCCCTGAGAATGATCTTAGCTTTGCAAAGATGCAAATTCAACTTTTCATGTGTTTTATCTACTTAAAACCAAGTCAGGTTTTCTTGGGGAGCCTGTGGTATTTTCATTCTTGCAAATACAAACCACAAATGCTCTAACATCTTCCACATGCACCACCGCTAGGATGAACATCAAAGTCACTGACTGCCACACTTCACAAAGGATGGTTTTTAGCTTCAAGATTTTAGATTAACTAGAGACAGCCTGTATTTGCGTATGTATGTCAATCATGCCACACAGAGAAAAGGGTAAATATTTCTTTCTTTTTTTTTTTTAGGGTAAATATTTCTAAGTTTGTTCTTTGTTCAGAAACTGTTCACAAATGCTTTTCCTTTTGTTCATCAGATGGCTGGCCTAAAGTACATCTAGATAAAAACTGGCTCAGGCAAGCATTTAAAATGTCCACATTCCCCTGTGGAAGAGTATTCAGAATTGTTTTTTCTTGTGGCCTCTGAAGCTGTGGGAGGCGAATGTGGGCCTTGGGATGCAGGTTACTGATACACCACCACAGGTTCACACAGCTTTATCATCCTGCAAAAGTTCTACATCTTTCAGGTGCTGCTCAGATTCTTGGGTTAACTTTTTAGATCTGTTCTGTAGATGAACTGCTAATCCCAGCCTCTTCCGTGAGCTTTCACGTTCACTGAATTAAACATGTGGTTTCTTTCAAGGGTCCTGAAGTCAACTTTATATCCAGTGTATTTTTTAGACTGGTTTTTCCTGTTACCAGGGCAGAATCTAATGCACTGAGAAGCTTCCTGAATGATTTACTTTCCACATGGCTGTTAAGGTAACTGTATTTGTTTCATCCAGAAACTGCCTCTTCTTTTTGAAGGGTTCATTAAGTTTCTCTTTCTCCTCTTTCCAACAAAGTTCTAGATTCCCTGTGGTGATCTCTTCAGAGAGTCCTCTGAGTATCAGATATGATACGTCTGAATGACATGCCTCAACAAACCCTGAGGGATAACACGGAAAGACATTCCAAGGAAGCTCCAGACTGTCTCTGAGGTCAGTACACCTCTAGCCCTACACCTTACAGTTTTTAAAAACAGCTTTACTGACTTACACAAAAAAAATTGGGAGGAGGGGGTGGTGGTGGAATGGCTTTATTGAGAGATAATTTGCATACAGGTAAAATGTACAATTCAATAGATTTTAGTATATTGAGTTGTGCATTCATATAAATGGAATTAGACAATATGTAATCTTTTGTGACTGGCCTCTTAATAATGTTTTCAAGATTCATTCAGGTGTAGCATGAATCAATACTTCATTCCTTTTTGTTTGCTAAATAATATTTTATTGTATGGGTATACCACATTTTACTTAGTCCATAATCAGTTGATAGGCATTTGGATTGTCTACTTTGTGGCTCTTATGAATAATGCTGTTTTACCCTTTGGGCAACTGGACAGTCTGTTTCCAAAGTGGCTGCACAATTTTATAGTCCCACCAGCCATGTATAAGGTTCCAATTTCTCCGTCCTCACAAACATTTGCAGTTACCTCCCTTTTTAATTACAGTCATCCTAGTAGATGTGAATAGCATCTCTTGGTGGTTTTGATTTGCATTTCCCAGATGACTGATTAATGGCATTGAACATCTTTTTATGTGCTATCTGTTGTACTATCTGTTGTATTTTTGCTTCTTACAAAATACTGCTGATACATCCAAAAACATTTTCAAAATACCGGGTGTGTTTTTCCGTGCTAAGACAATTGCTCTGATGCACTTTTCCTGGCTCTCTCTCTGATATGCTATGCTCCATGTTCTGATATTTTGCTCAAGGGTTCTACATATAAACAGTTTCACTTGGCTTTGGGCTGCCCATAATTGAGCCTAAGCTCAACTATACACATGGAGACTTTGAAAACCTTTCAGAACAATGCTGTAGTTAAGATCTGGCCAAAGCAAGTGTTTTTTCTAACTCTTTGAGCTGCATATTGCCTTGAGTAATCATCATCCGGATTGTATCCTGTAGAAGAAAGTGAAATCTGGTCAGTTTTAATTGGTAGAACAAGGTACAGCTCTACCATTTCATCTGTTAAAATTAAGAATTAACACTGAGAACTGGAACTGCTGTACTTTAGGAAAGCCCAGAATTAACAATCAGGGGTATACAATTGTCTGACATGCTTTCATATATCCCAAACATACTTCCCAGACTACCATGCTGTAATATTTATCTTTGTGTGTGTGTGCATACAGGTATTTGGTTTAACAGAAAAGTTGGGTGATGCCACTGTAGAGTGTAGATAGAACAAACACTGTAAAATTAAAATACCAGTTAAGTGAAAAATCAGTGACATTGAGAGCAATGATCAAGATAGATCATTTCAGTGACATATTCCAAGACAGCTACTAATTTATTAAAAAAGCTCACTAATCAAGCATCCCAGGTGGCACTAATGGTAAAGAACCCGGCTGCCAACGCAGGAGACCTAAGAGATGCGGGTTTGACCCCTGGGTTGGGAAGATCCCCTGGAGGAGGGAGGGCATGGCAACCTACACCAGTGTTCTTGCCTGTAGAATCCCATGGACAGAGGAGCCTGGCGGTACTTCAGTAGATATTCCAAGATATCGTATAAACTTAAAAAAAACCCACGAATCAGTACAAAAGGGTCTGGGTCTTCCCTCACTAGCGATCTTGGTCTCACCTCTTCCGTGGTACTTTTGTTTCTTTTGAATTCTTCTCTTGCCCAGTCCTTCAGGTATTTGCGATCAGAATCATTTGGAACTTGCCGAATTGCCTGCAAAATCCTCCTGTAGAGGAGGAGAACTTGCTGCCTTCTCATGAACTGTACAGGAGAGAAGAAATAGCAATTACAGCTGCACAATTGTCAGTTCAGTGGGTTCTTTTCTCTTTGGTCCTCAATTTTGAAAAGAGGAAAGAAAACCATTTTTCCCCCTAAGAAAACGGCAAGAAATTTACTTGGACTCATTTGTCAAATACAGGATCCCTTAAAGAGTACAAGCGACAGAGGAGTCTTTATAGTGTGTCACCAGGCACTGAGGTACCCACCCGGGCTAGAGATCCAGACCTCAGCCAGCCTCTCGCCTCTGCGACCGGAGAGCAGCCCCGCCCCGCAGCGCCTTCCGTCCGCCAGGGCGCGAAGCCCCGCCCCCCAGCCCGAGCCAATCAGAGTGCGGCGCGCATAGGGGCCTCATCCTCAGTCGTCCCTCAGACTCACTCTATAGGATGGGTGGAGGAAGCGGTAGAGAATCGAGCTCAGACCCAGAAAAGCTGCCCTAAGAGGCCCGCGAGAACAGCTGGTACCTGCTTGAGCGTTAGTGTTGCTGGGGGCAAGCGGGAAGTGGCCATGTCGTCCTGACGGCGCGGCTCGCCAAAGCCCCGGCGCGCAGGAGCGGAAGTTGGGGGGGTGACGGGGCGGGGCGAACTCGGTTTCCTCGGAGACGGCCTGCAGCGTGTGCGCCCCCTGAAGAACCAGGCAGTCTATTGGTCGGAACTAAAGCCAGAGACAGTTTCTCCTTAGCCTGTTTTCTTATCAGAGAAATGGGATAACAGTTCCTGCGTACTAGATTGTTGTGAAAATGAAATAATGGTGAGGCAGTTAGCACAGTTCTCGACACGTGTTTGTTCTATTAAATGAAAGTTAAGGGTTTTGATGGTGAAGAAAACTATTCCTTTGGAGATTTAGTGTATATAGCTAAAATTACTAAAATTGTAAATGTTAATTTCTGAGTTTGTGTTCTGCTCTTCTCGTTTTTGCCCTGCTCTTTTCTATTGCGTTTTTCCTGGTGCTGTAGTCTTAACGATCGTCATTAGTTACAAGGTTTTAGGTGGTTGTCCCATTGCAGTTTTGAGAACTTTGTATCACTAGTAATGAGGAAACGAATATCCCTACACCTTAAGCTTTTCTTTCCCTATACTTGTTTTTATTCTCCCTCGACTGAAGCGACTTAGCAGCAGCAGTACACTCTGTAGGCTCTTGGCGTGTATTAACTGTAAGAGGTTAGGGAATCCCTCCTACTTCCGAATTAAAATACGGCCTTAAATGTTCATAACGGTTCGTTCCCTGAGCATCTCCACTTGATTTGCTTGCTTGGAATCCTTCCCCTAGTTGTGTACTTCAGTGTGTGTGTGAATCCTTTGTCTAGTTGTGTACTTCACTGTGTGTGTATCCTTCTCCTAGTTGTGTACTTCTGTGTGTGTACCCGCCTGTTTTTTCTCATCTCTAAACTGAACTGATAGCATCTGCCAGAGTTGTTACTGTAGTATTGTATGTAGTGCACTGAGAACAGAACCTAGCACATGTAAGCACCCTAATGGCTATTACCAGGCATTGTGTGAATGATGTTGATGCCATAACCCACCCTTTTTCAATCCCATGGGCTGTAGGCCACCAGGCTCCTCTGCCCATGTCGTTTCCCCCGCAAGAATACTGGGGTGGGTTGCCATTTGCTCCAGGGCATCTTCTTGACCCAGGGATCAAACCCGAGTCTCCTGCATGCAGGCAAAGCCTGAAAACTTGTCTAATTAGCAATTCATTTTTTTCCCCTTTTAACTATTAGTGAAATATCCCTTGTCAC
>NW_011494607.1:8808769-8839121 GCF_000754665.1 Bison bison bison
ATCCCTTGTCACTTTCAGTTACACTTATTTTGTCAATTGTTATGACTTTGGTCCCTTTATGATGACCTAGACTTTTAATTTTATATGCAGTTTGCCATATTTAAAAATTTTTGATTTTTTAATAGAGCTTTTAAGTCTCTATACATTGTATTTTCTTATTTTGATTATTTTCATCTTCTCCCTTTACTTGTTAAAAATTTTTCTTTGTTCATGTTTAAAATATTTACTCCACCTAGAATTTTGTTTTATAGCATATTGGGGATATAAGTTCTTTTCCAGTTGTGAACTATAGTTTCAGCACCATTTATTAACCATTCATTCATCTTCCTGTGGAGAAGGCAATGGTACCCCACTCCAGTACTCTTGCCTGGAGAATCCCATGGACGGAGGAGCCTGGTGGGCTGCAGTCCATGGGGTCACTAAGAGTTGGACATGACTGAGTGACTTCACTTTCACTTTCATGCATTGGAGAAGGAAATGGCAACCCACTCCAGTGTTCTTGCCTGGAGAATCCCAGGGACGGGAGAGCCTGGTGGGCTGCCGTCTGTGGGGTCGCAGAGAGTCAGACATGACTGAAGCGACTTAGCAGCAGCAGCATCTTCCTGGGCTTTGTGATGGTCTTGGTAAATTCTTTTAGGGTCTGAATAACCCTTACAGCTATTTCATCCAGGTTTCTGTTGTGTTTTCACTAAGCAGTAATACTATCCTATAGTATCTTGGAAGTGTCTATTTGTCTATGACCTTTAGAAATGTTTTGTCATTTTCCTTTAAATCGTCTTAGAATCTTAATCTATAAAGTAACGTGAGAACAGACATTTTTATACTATTTCTTCTTTTCATCCAGAAACATCCCCTTATGCTAGACACTGGTAATGCTCTCCTGAGTCATATATGCCTTCTGTTCTCAGAATCACACTCAGGGTAGGAAGACATAAGTCTAAGGTAGTATTATAGATGCTGTCAAGGCTCCTACCATGGGAGCACATTCTTCTTCCAGGCCTTATCTGAGCTAAGTGTTCATCAGAAAGGCAAAGTGGGTAAGAGAATTCCAAAGAACACATGGAACACTGGCAGATTCTAGGGCTCCTGTGGTTTGCTGTGAGTAGATCAAATAGTGTGGTGAGGATGCTGGGAGAGAAGACAAGGGAGCTAGGCCAGGAAACAACAAATAGTACCTTCTTCACAGGAATTCAGAAAGATCTCCAAGGATGCTGTATGATGGAGTAAAGCTGGCACGGTGATTAGTAGTTTGAGCTACATTTTAAAAGAGATCCAGCTGCAGTACAGTACAGAGGACAGCAAAAGGAAGGGGCAGAATAAGATAAATGTCTAGAAGTGAGACCTGACAAGATTTGGGGTTTGGATGGAGATGGGAGAGCAAAGTGAGGCAGACGGAAAGGCTGAGTTCCACGTGAGAGACTGAGCGAGCAAGCATCCACAGTAGCTGCTTCTCAGTGACACAGGGATGTCACGCTTCCTGATCAACCCCCTCAGTTCCTGTGTCTGCTGCTGTGCTTCCTAACCTTTTCCCATCACAGCACAAACTGGAAATGACACTCCTCAGTAACCTGCTTACTCAAATTCTTCTCGATAGCTATTCTAGGGCCAAGGGAATCACTCATGTTGGTATACCAACTGGGATACTCCAGCTTAGCTGGTCTTGTCAATTAAAGGGAGATATGATGGACTGCATCACAGTCATAATGTGGGTTGTTACCTCCCTGCAGGAAGGTTAAACTTCCGGCCCCACAGAGGCCTTTGGCTCGTGATACATCGCTTCCACTCAGAACTCATCTTGGAGTAGTCCCTTACAAGCCACTGTGTGCGTCCACCATCCTGCCCTTCTTCTGCCCTGAGGCCAGCATGCTGAGGCTCACCCACCACAGACGTGAACACAAGAAACAGACCCTGGGGCTGTTTGAGGGAAGCCATGGAGTTGCAGGGTCACGACACACAGCATCAACTAGTGACAGCTGCCTGATCCAGCAGTCAAGACCCCTCGCACACCTTTTACACTCTTGTCATATTCCATTAAGAATGGTCATAAGTGACATCAACCGTGGTATACTTTTTAATACTTTTCAGAATACAAGCTGCATAGCTTTTTAGAATTAAAAAAAATGATATAACTTCAGGTACATGCTTTAGGACACTTGGTTAAACAACAACAAGCAATCTGTGTCTTTGAGGACCACCTCAGAAGGGTGGCACACTTCACAGTGTAACTGTAACACACATGGAGATGGACGATTACATCCTGGCATGTTGTCTACAAAAGGACATTTGGACAGGCAGAACTTAAATAGAACACAGCACAGTTTCAAGTATTCAAGCACTGCTTTTTGGCCAAGTAAATAAAAAACTGCTGAAAAACCGCTGGTGGATTTCTGACTGGGAAAAGAGGTTTGGCTGCTCAGTTCTTCTGACACAGCACTTCTTTTCCAGGATGAGCCTGGCTCAGTTCAGCTTGAAAGCAATGTGAGGAATGACTCTTCCTCTTAACTGTTAAGAAAAAATGAACTAAAGAAATAAATTACTACAACAACAGGAACTGTGGCATTGAGAGAATGGAATAAACAAAGGGAAAATCATCTTTCCATCATTGCATAGTCTCCCGAAGCAGCAAAGGTGAAGGAGCACAGGGAAAAGCCCCTTCCTTCATACACGACCCGAGGGTCATTCTCTGAGGATCTGGGCTCCCATAATGTCTGGTTGCTTTATGAGAACACACGCAGCATGAGGTTCCTCCCCTTGGAGAGAAGGTAGTTCCTTTCACAAGAAGCATGGTAAGAAAATACACTGACTCTCTAAAAATAAACTGGAGCTGTCTCAGCCATTTGACGGCTTTTGGGTACACACTGCGGACTTAGCAAGGCTAAGCCATAGGGCAGGGTCAAAAGGGAGACTCCCTTTATTCAGTCCTTTGTCCAGAGGTCTGGCACAGTCCCATGTTCCCGGCAGCATCTCCTCGACGTGGTGTCCAGGGTCACTGTGAGGGGAAAAGGCAGCTGGGCCCAAGGGCAGGGTGCAGCCTCCTCTTGGGCCAGGGCTGCCCCAGGTATGAGACTCCTGCTGCTGTTCCTTCACTGCCCCAGGTTTGTTATAAGAACCGGAGCCCAGGCACAGCAGGGAGCATAAAGGCCCTGAAATCGAAACTTACGTTGCGATAATTTTTTGTAGCTATTGGGTGAATGTTTATAAATCAGGTCTAAGATAAAATACCATTTTCAAGCTAGGAGTTCAGAAACAGTTCTCCAGAAGGGAGCTCCTGGCAAGCAGTGTGACATTCTGAGCGCAGTTAAAAGTCTCACTTGGGACTGTGTTCCTCCTGCTCTATGCATGGTCAGAGGCCGTCACCAGCTCAAACCACTGCCTGAGAGCATCGCTGAGCGTCTCGGGAAGTGCGTTCACGTCACGGAGAATTATGTAAAATGGGAATGGGAACTCTTCCATGTAAGATCGGATTTCAGGCATTTCTCCAGGCCCTTTAAATATCGGTACCTTAATGTCCAAGATAGAATCCTGGCAACAGAAAACATTTTGAAGAGAAAAATTAAATCAGCTCTTTTATGATCTCTTTTGCAGACAATAGGTTCCTGCATATAAAAGTAGCTCTTATTAAGGAAGAGGCAGATCTCTTTCTGAGTATCCTTTCCAGGCGAATGAACACCGAAAGGGAGGCAAAGGGGTAGATGAGCAAACCTGATTGCCCTATGATGGTGTTTCCTATTCTATACTTGGAATAATTCACGTTAAGTCTTCAACTTGCTATTTAGGCCTTAATGTGACCTGGAGAGATGGGACTTCCCCTGGAACAGAACTGCTTGTGGATACCTTTCATGTAGCCACCGATGCTTGCTCCTTTGAGGAGGGCACTGCTGAGATACAAGTACCCAGGAAGGCTGGCTATGTTTCCAGCAGATAAGGCCTGTCACAAAGGCTGCAATGCCTGTGGTGACGCTGTGCAGAGGGAGATGACCCTCCAGAGTACCAGTCATCACAGTGAGTGGTTCAGAGGATGGTCTCTAGTATGTATGGCTTTCGAGTTGTTACCTACAACCTCTCCGTGTTTGTCCTTTGCTGCAGAGTGGGAATAACCATGCCTACATCACCGAGTCATTGTGCAATTATATGAGAACGTAACTATAAGATGCCTCAAACAGCGCCCTTCAGGATGCCACGAGTGTTAGAGGAGTTCTCGGTATGATGGTGAAATGCAGGCCATTTTTCAGATAGAACAGCTTGGAGGGAATTCTCACTTTATCTCCAGAAAAGTGGCTGTTAGTAGTCACTCACCCGTGAACTGGGATTGTCCAACACAACAAAAATAACAAAGATGTTAGCGTTCCGGGCGGCCTGAACTGCTGCTAGGACTCTGTCTTTGCCCTCAAGGAAAAGGCCGCGTCCATCCGAGACCACCAGGAGGAGCTGGGCGATTTCTGGAGAGGAACACATAGCAGGAGGGGAAAACTCAAACAAGGCGAGAACTACCATGGTAAGACAGATTAGGCAGGCTTTCTCTGAACTAGTAAAACCAAACAGTTCTGAAGCTGATGAATTCTGGCACAAAGAGGGTCTCCAATTAGATCTATTACTTTGAATGTGTGAGGCAGAGACAAGGCTGTGCAAACAGTTCTGTCAACAAAACAATTTCCCGATAGTGTTTTGGGGATATGTCACATTTAGATCAACTTTGTTGTAGAACAACATGTGAGAATGAAAACACATGTTTATGGATATAAAGTATACAAAGAGCAGTCCTGAGCAGACCACTAGAAGAAAGTACCCAAATCAGAAAGGTGGAACTGTATCTTTCAGATTTCTGTCAATTTCCTGTACCTAAATTCTATGTTTCTTTTTCCCTTCAAATTGACTCATTTAAACAAAACTTAAATAGACTAGACCTCTAAAATGAAGAGTGAATAAAAATGTTTAAAATTTTTTAGCACATTATATTTTCAGTGAAAATTAGCAAGTGTTGAGAGGCGTGAATGACCTGCTTCAACAGGTACAATCAGAATGGAGGATTTAGGAAAGGGTTAGAACTGGTGTGCTGCAAAAGCCCCAGTCAATCACGGATGGATTACCTGGTTTCTAAATTACACTGTCCTCTGCTTTCCTTTGTTACTAAACTATTACAGAATACTCTTTACATTTAATTCCACATACCTTGCTCCTTCCTTTCACAAATGAACTCAAATCTACCAAATAAAAAATTGCATGAATGTTTAATACCTCCCATCATCCCCTGTTCATGTCTTTTCCTATTGAGCATACACTTGCAAACATGGTGATGGGTACACTGAAGTGAGACAAGCAATTTGCAAATAATACAGGAGCAGAAAAGTGTTTTGTTAACAAAGACCAAAGAACACAGCTTACCTGGACTGACGTTTTGCGAGAGTTGCTGAGCGGCTGCAAACATGTTGGCTACAGACTCTAGAAACTAAACCAAAACCAGAAATAGACAATTAGAAAACTATTTAACTCTTTCCATTGTCACAGAGACTGAAATTACATCTGGCCCTTAAGTGATCATCTCAGATCTATAGGAACCAAACTGTCCCTTCCAGTCACCCGCAAAGGACTGATAAGCCTTGCCCCTGGCATTTGCCTTGGGTGCTGGCATTTCAAGCCTAGACCTGTATCCCTGGCATATACCCCACTAGCGTTCTACTAGAAACCCCAAAGAGGGGAAAAAAAACCACTTAACTCTGGGGGATAGGAAGTCAATAACTCCCCAAATGAACCAAAGAGCTGTCTTTCAAGAAAGGAAAATAACTGAGCAAAAAAGGGCAAAAAACCCCTCACAACATGTGCATAAGGAAGGAAGTTAAATTAAGACAGGAATCAGGAGAGAATTCCTATCCCATGCTGTTCTGAACTCATGCCACCCTGAGCAAGTCACTAGCTTTATTTCACATCACTTCTCTAGGCTAAATGGTGGAGAGAAATTGGCCTTGACCCACTTGATAAGTGTACTGGGAGGTGGTTCATTTTCCTAAAATGCTCCGAACTGCTCAAAAAAAGTAGGGAGCCAAAAACTCAACGATGCAAAGTGAAATGATCTTTGAGTAACAGAAAAAGAGGTCACATGGTATTTAATAATGGAAGCCAAAGGAGATTCTATTCCAGTGGTACACAATCTGAGGTTTAGGACTATTCTCTATTGTAAATTTTACCATATTAGGGAGGAGAGAGTCCTAAAAATTATGTTTTTCCTATACCAGAAAAGGGCTTCCCTTGTGGATCAGCTGGTAAAGAGACTGCCAGCAATGCGGGAGACCTAGGTTCGATCCCTGGGTTGGGAAGATTCCCCTGGAGAAAGGAAAGGCTACCCGCTCCAGTATTCTGGCCTAGAGAATTCCACGGACTGCATAGCCCATGGGGGTGCAAAGAGCTGGACAAGGCTGAGCGACTTACACTTTCATACCGGAAAATAACTTCAGAAGACATGTGATCTCATCAACTTACCTGAGCAATCTTGGTTTTCTTTTGCTGGAATTTGCAGAGCCGCAGAATCTGGGACCCTGAGTAGTCACTAAACTGTTCGTGGAATGGATGTAATAGCTTTACAGACTCTCCAAAACTTGGAGGAGAAAAACCAAACAATGGGAATTACTTTTTGTCATGGCAAAAAAGGTTGGGTTTCCCAAAGGGATTAAAAGGCACCTTTACCTGCATACTGCAATCTGACCAACTTCCAGAAGGGTTAGAGCATTTCCAATCACAGCCAAAGACTCAAAGGCAAGCTGTAAAACAGAAAATGGAGGGTTGAAGGCATCAGGGTATTCTTGACACCAATGCCTTTCAACTCTTTATACAACGAGTCCCACAGGAAACGCTATTTGGTATGGCACACAGGGGAACACCATCAATATGGCTGTTCACCAACTCAGAGGCCTTGGTAGTCTTCGGCCCTGACTAATGCCACAGGCACCAAACCCAGTATCTGTTATAGTAGTAGGAAAGGTCTGCTTTAGCATTACCCAATATAAGTGATCTCCGGAAACTTGGTCCATAAATTATGGTTTCCCCCTGCTTTTTTGACTACATAATCTCTCATGGATAAAAGATTTTATTAGCCTATTTATTCTAATCTATGCATACATGATGGTATAGTTTTAGAATTTAAATTCAACTGGAAAGAAGATATTTATAGCAACTAACACCTACTGAACATGTATCAAGTACCTGGCACTGAACCGAGTGCTCTATATATGTTATTTCATTTAGTCTTCATAACAACTATGAGTTTGAGTTAAGTATTGTTATAATCCTTTTTTAAGAAGTAAAATTACCTGCCCAAAGTCATGTACTAAGTGGGGAGTTGAGACTTGAACCCAGGTTTAGATGGTATGCTTTTGTTTCCCAGCAAAGTGTATGTATAGACTTTAGGTTCTGCGGAACCTCCCACCACTCTCCATGTCCATGATGGTGGGTGGGGTTGTAAGGAACTCTACCCAGGCTCCTAAGCCCTGTTAATACTGACAAAACACTAACTCTACACAGACTTAAAGAAATGTATACTGAAGACTTTTTCTTAGAAAAATCAGAGATATTCAGATTCTAAACTGTGCATGGCCTAAAACAGTACAGTGCATCATGTTTTGTGGAAAATAAACATTGTCGGACTGACTTACCCTGCAGCTAGACAGCTGCACAGCAAGGCTAAGAAATACAACAATCTAAAAGATCTACAGTCTAAGAGACCACAATCTTAGGGACATCCTGAAATTGCTTTCGAACTGTTTAACGTTCAGGTCTTCTCAAATATGGTATCACATTCTCAGAACTAACTGGTATTCCAAAGTGCTTTCTGTCCAGATACGTTCAGGTGGCCCCAACCGTCACTGCACCGCTACTCCTTACCTGTTTGGTGTGGTTGTCCACCATGCTGGAAGAGTCATCGATAGCCAGACAGATTTGATACTGCCGTTTGCTAGGCTTGGTTCTTCGAAGCCAAATCTTGTCTTTCCGAAACTGGCTGGCAATGTATGGAATGACCTTCCGCATGTTCAGTCGCTTCCCAGTTCGATAGTCCCCTCTATTAAATTTAACCAAACAGAACAAAGATTAGAGCTAAAAGCACAGTAACAGTACCCGACAGCCAATTACACCAAATAACCAGTATCCTGGCACAATGAAGTATTACTGTCGACTGCGACTGCCTGGATCTTCTTGATCAGCAGCAAACAGATATGTATGTGGCAATAATGATTAGGTCCTTTTAGAAAATGTAAAACACTTTTTAAAAAAGGAAAAAAAAAGTTTGCATTAACTGTTAAGTGTTGGATTCTCTTTTCTGTTCTAAAACTCTGATTTTGGGCACCCCTTTGGACTTTCCTGGTGGCTCAGATGGTAAAGCATCTGTCTACAATGAGGGAGACCTGGGTTTGAGCCCTGGGTTGGGAAGATCCCCTGGAGAAGGAAATGGCAATCCACTCCAGTAATACTGCCTGGGAAATCCTATAGACAGAGGAGCCTGGTAGGCTACAGTCTATGGGGTCGCAAAGAGTCGGACACGACTTAGTGACTTCACTTTCACTTTGGAAAGATCTAGGTGAGTGATGCGTGCAGCAAGTGAGTGACCCAACATGTAGAGGGTGAGCAGCACACACCCCCAAGGTTCAGCTAGTCTCCTCATCCCATTAACTAGTCACAGAAGCTTCTCTGTAGAGACAACAACATGGCAACAAGGTAAGGACGCCACACTGGTGCCTGTGCAGCAGGAATGGCCACCTAGACGCCAGCACCACAGCTGGTCGGTCATAGGCTCAGCAGAAAAGGCGATGCTGGCATCTCCTCAGGGCGCCACGAGTGCCCCCAGTGCAGAAGACTTACTTCAGCTTGGCGGCCTGGGTTGGCTCCAGTATGAGACGAAGCTGTTCACACAGCTGTTGTGACAGAGGCGCAGTTAAGACCAGGTAACTCTGCCACATCTCCGCTGCGGCCTTCTCCTGTGACGACAATATGCAAGGTGCCTTTAGAATGTCAGAGCCAGGCAAGGTCATTACAGCAAGACGAGGGCTTGAAGCAAAGCAGAAGAAAACAACTTGCTTCTCTTGGCAAGCTGATTCACTTGGTTTAAAATGTCTCCTCTTCCACCAAAGCCACTAATTCACAGTTCCAATGAGAAAGAATGAAATTTCAATAAGGCTGTAAAAGATTGGAATTCATGACCAGATCAGTGCCTTATTCACATCTCCTATGAGGGGTACATAATGTGTACCCTTCACATGGAGAGGGAGCTGTGATGGTTAAGTTTGGTGTCAGGAGATCCAGCCACTTAAATCATGGGTTCTCAGGGTCTCGTTTCAAAAGCAAAAGTGACAAGGGCAAATCTCTCAAGTAACACCCTTAACAGTGTGCTTATTTCCTGGGTACAAAGCTCCATTTTTTTTTTAGGTCAATTATGGCACAGCAATCATTACATACATGTGATGAGAACGATGGTAACAGATATATTTGTGTATACATATATACAATAAATTTAGGATGCAAGCTCACTAAAAAGGAAACTTCTGGTTAATCTACACTTCCACTTTACGTCAGCTGGCAGTGCTCCTGGTGGTCTATTCAGAGAGTGACATAGTATTAGACTTTTGTCCCACGTCTCAACCACTGTCACCTCCATTACTTCCATTACAGAGTGAGGAATGGAAGTTAAAAAATGAAACATCAGTTTTTGTTTTAATTAAGCTGTACATCTAGTGGCAAAGCAGGCTTTAAAATTATATTCTCCATATACTGGACTTCCCTGGTGGCTTAGATGGTAAAGCGTCTGTCTACAATGCAGGAGACCTGGGTTCAATCCCTGGGTCAGGAAGATCCCCTGGAGAAGGAAATGGCAATCCACTCCAGTACTACTGCCTGGAAAATCCCATGGACAGAGGAGCCTGGTAGGCTACAGTCCATGGGGTCGCAAAGAGTTGGACACGACTGAGCGACTTCACTTTCCTTTCCTTTACCAAGGTAACTGGAGTTAAGAACCTATTAGGTTTGCTGCATCTTAGAAAGTCAAGATATTCAGTAAAAGACCAGTGACTTACTTCTTCTGGGTTTCCAGATTCATGTGGCTGCCATGTTTCCAGCTGTCTCTCCAGCTCCTGTCTTAGCTCATTGACATCTTTTAAGAAGGGCTAAGAGGGAAAAGTCACAGATAGAGGAGACCCAGGTTGGAATCACTAATTTATTATCCTTAGTTGCCTTCTTCCCTGCAGTATGAACTCCCACAGAGATGCAAAACTTGAGCAAATTTAATGGCACAAAAGATGCCAGACAACTATTCTTCTCCTTCCCATTTTTTTGAGGGTAAGATGGAAAAAGGAAATTCTGAACATTAATAAATCCCAAAGTACCTAGGAAGGTATCAATAACAGAAATGTTCTTTGATTAATCTAGACTACCATTAGGTCAAACAGTTTGGGAAAACTCAGTTAATTGGCTCTTCCTAAATGAAAGCATTAAGTCAAAGATGCTTACTGCTTAATCAACATAAACTTAACTGAACTGCAGGCTCCCAACACAAGGCTGGTGAATGTTGAGAAGAAGGCCAGGCCCCCCACCGTGGCCAGGTAAGGACACAGACCTCCCACAGCGACTCTAGGATTGGCTGTTCGAAGTGTGTTACCTGCTCAGAGAGGTGCTCACACACCTGCCCAGTGTGTTACTTGACACACTCAGAAGTGTGTCATACCAACAGTACTCCTTGAAAGATCGATATGATATGAAGCCCCCAAACAACCAGATGCTTATAAAGTTTTTAAGAATTAAAAGTAACTTATAATTCCATATTGTCAACTTATTAAAGTGGTGATCTGTTAAAAGTTTTAGGACCTGGAAAATCGTGTCCACAAGTAACTGATGGGCTGTGTGAATGGTGGAATCTCGGCTTCTCTCTGGTTTCTCATTCTCTGTCTCCTCGTGTGATGGGTCTGTCCTGGGGTGTTGGTCTTCCTCTGTTTTAACAGTTTGGGTCTCCATCTCCATCTCTTCAGAGCCTGTTCTCACAAGGACCGAGTTTTACTTACCACAACATCAGAATGAAGACTGAGCCTTCAGTCACATGTCAATCTTACAGTCACTCAGACCTCCCAGCACATTAACGTGTCAGCTCCCTGTGTTCTTTCTCTCTGAGACAGTCATTGCCAATTCGCACTCCCTTAACTCCCCTCTCTCTCCACCCTGTTGTGTTCTGGGGAGGGGAAAGTAGGGGAAACTGTTTAACCCTGACAAGCCTTGTAGAACTGTGTGATCCATTAAACTGTGTGCATGCAGAACACTGATAAAAATAAAAATTAAAATCATGGTTCCATCTTAAAGATGAGGAAGCTGTGGCAAAGACAAATAATTTGCCTCCACCTATAAATTAAGTAAGACAAAGTCTGGATTTGAATCAAGGAAGAGCTAATCACAGAGCTATGTCTTTACTGTCCCATAATGGCAGTCTGTGATTCTAACGCCCCTGAGAAGAAGCAAGAAGAAGAAGCAGTTGTTGAATTTAGCAGGTTATTTTGAATTTGCATTTATTTCATTGCTGATGTTCTCTTTCCATGTGTGTTGAATACATTAAAAAAAAATGAACTGCCTTGTAATAGCACTTGGGGTCAGTTATGAAATGGAACAGTTATAAAATGTAAGAAGTTAGTGTTACTTTCTCACATGCATTTCCCTAGTTCTTTAAACATTTTATTGCATTTTATGCTAACATTGCATATTTTATAATTAAAAATACTGTTTCTCTAGTAATCAAGAATCTCTTCTGGTTATAACTGGAGTATGTGCACTGTTCTGTTTTCTTCTACATATTTAAGAAAGACTGCCAGGATTTTGTCTGGAACTTGGGCTTCTCCGTGAATGTCAGTGACCTGTAACACCACTCCCCCACCTTTCTACTCCCAAAGGAAGTATGTACAGGGGAGTTACTATGGACACATGAGTATCTAAGTCATGGGTTAGGACGTAAAAAGAACAGACCAGGCAAGACAACAGCACAAGAATCAAGGAGCTTAGGTGGGAAGGGGGTGTTCACCACAGAACTCACTCACCTGGCTGGGCCGTGCTCCCCGACTTGACCTCCTCTGGCTTCAGCGGCTCTGTGTCTACCGCTCTGAGCTCCTCCTGCTCCTCCGGGTCCACAGAGCTATCCTCTACCTCCTCCTCTTCGTGAGCCTTGCTGGAGTCCTTTGCAGACTGCTGCTGCTCTGTGCTGGCCACATCTGCCAACAAAGTGCATACACATAGAAAGCTTAGCTCTTTGCAGAACAGAGTCATTGACAGTGGGTGTGCTTTTGGTCAGAGATTCTACCACTGACTAGTTACGTGGCCTGGACACCGGACACAGTACTTGGCTTGTGAGCTGCTGACCTAAGTGTCTTATTTCCCTGCTTTCCCTAGAAACTGTAAGGGTATGGTGTAACCGTACATGTGACCACAGAACAGGATGTTCAGCTGCTGGGTTTTTATTGCTATGATCAGAGACTGAACCAGAATAAACGTGCTGAGTGCATGACTCAGAGCAGCTAATGGAATTATCCTCATTGCCAAGTCATGGGTGGAGAAACTGTAGTGATGAAGTATAACAGCGGAGGGTAGGGGGCACAGAAAGACAACGTGGGTATCCCAGCATCGTGACCCTGGACAAGTCCTTAAACCTCTGTGGCCTCAGGATGCTGATGATAAAATGGAGGCATCCTAGCTCGAGATTACTAGAGGAATCAGGCTGCAAAGCTCAGAACAGTGCTAGGCACAACATAAAAGCCCCATGTATGGCAGTCATCGTCGGTTCTGCTTCATTTTTCTTAAAGGTGGGGACAGGAAGAGAAGAGAGTAATCCACAGGAGAGCAGTCTTTTCTGTGTCATATTATCAATACCAGCTTACGTTAGGAACGAAACAGTGAAAAGTCACCCAGAGAGCTCGGAGGGGAGACTGAGTGATGACTGACTTCCTATACTGAGATCTTGTTTTCTTTGTCACTTACGCTCTAAACCACTGCAGAGTGACAGTGAAGAAACGTCTGCTACTCAGACCCCTGAGACCAGTGCTGGGTTTGGATAGCCAACCGTCACCAATAATATTTAAAAGGCTTCACTAGACCCAGAACCCTGAGCACTGAAACCCACTTGGCTACAGATACCTTTATTTCAAAACCAAATTGTATATCTGAACAGTTCTTATTAAAAGGAAACTCGTTTGAGAGGTCATTTCCCCTGCCTCTTAAGATGACTTTGTAACAACACCTGGCAGACACACAGTCAGCATAGGCGCTCACAGAGCTTGACGAGCGAGGGAGGGCCCCCAGCTCTGTACCGTAGGTCTGTGCATCGTAGGGCTCGCTGCCCTGTTTGATGTGCTCAAATGCTTCCGCGTCCTCCGCCTGGGCCTGGGGCTGGGACGGGTCCTGCTCGGCATGGCTCTCGGTGTCCATGGTCCTCAGCCTCTTATGCACACGCTCACTGTGATCACCCAGGGAGCGTTCGTTGTCGGCCTGCCCAGGTTTCCGCTTAAAACTCTGTGGGAAATATGAGGAAATTCATCAGAACTTTGTAATACAAAAAGAATAAAAATAACGTTTATCCTCAGGGGGCTGATTAAATTAGGTACAGCCATACAAGAGTGGAATTCAATGCAGCTGTTGATAGGAAGATCTCTACACATACAGAGCAATCTCTATGATATACTTTTATATCTGAAATAAAGGCAAAGAGGCAAAGAGACACTCTCTCACACACAGGTGCACACACACAAACATCCATTCATATGCTACATATGCAGTAAATCTCTTAGAAGACAAGACTGGTAGTACCAATATGCTCTGAGGACAGCCCCTTGGGTGGCTTGAGCACAGGGATAAAACGGAAGCTTTCTAGGGCATTGGTTTCTATAGACTGATTTTGTGTCACGTGCATAAATAGCACACCATTTTTAAAATCTTGTATTTAAAACAGAAAATAGGGAATTTGCCAGCATTACAGCAGTTCGAACTCAGCACTTTTATTGCTGGGGCCCAGGTTTAATCCCTGGTCAGGGAACTAAGATCCCACACGCTACGCGGTGCAGCTAAATAAAACAGGATCAGAATAGGATAGGACAGAACTGAACAGAATTAAAGAAACCAGACAGAGAAGAGAATGGACAGTGAATAGAGTGCTACCGGTTAGTAGCTTGGCAACACCACCTGGTTCTTAGGCTCTAGAACAAGAGCATCACGGGATCAGGATATGCGTTTGTCTGTCCCCACAAAGAAAAAGGGAAGAAGCCCAGTAGTCCTGGTCTGCTAACCAAGGATGCCATCATGGTGGGACAGCAAATGCTGGGAATTTTTTTTTTTAACCAGTGTATCTGGAGCATTATCTTACACGCAGCCTTCACCTAAGTTTAGTTGAAGAGCGATAGAGACCTGTGTGTTCTTCCTGGTGTGTTTCTGGGAGGCCATCCGCGCCATGAAGCTTGATTCGTGGCCTTCTGCCTGGTTTGCATCCGCAGCTCCACTGCCGTGTTCCTGTGAAATCCAAGCCACAGAGAGTGAGGGGCAGGAAGCGGAATAAGCACTTGGTTACAGACTGTGCTGCATACAATTCCCCTCAGTCACGTGCAGTCAGCCCTCTGAATCTGCGGACACAGAGGGCCCACTGCAATACACCAGTTTACATAAGGGACTTGAGCGGCCATGGATTTGGGTATCCGTGGGGGTCTTGGAATCAATCCCTGTTGGAGCCCAGGGGATGACTGTGACCACACCTGCCTGTCTGCTCTGGAGCTCACCCGTTACTAACGTCTGGCCTGTGGGCAGAAACAGAAGCACCTAGACCTGTCTGGTACCCTCTTGGGGGACTTTGTTGTCTACAGGAGGTAATGGCTCACTCTGAAAGCAGGACAGACCTCGAACAGAAATGAGGCTTCATCATCAACCAGCTGGGTACCCTTGAGACTGTCATTTAACTTTATGGAGGTTTATTTAACTCAGATACAAAATGGAGAACATAGAAAGAACAATACCATTTATTTTATAGGGCCACTGTGAAGATCTACCAGAGTAATGAAATGCTCAGCACCTCATGAACGGGTGCTGAGAAAATGGGTTAGAAGGGTAAGAGAGGTATAAACAGTTGTAATTACTGCTGAGAAAATGGGGGTTCAGAGACCAAGGGAGTCGTCCAGAGACGCCACTGAGCAGCAGGCCCCTTGACTTTCAGGGCTCCCTCCAGACTACCAATGCCCCAACTGCCGCTACAAAAGACACATCACCCCACATCAAGGAATGAAGAAGTGTTTTGCTTTTCAAATTAAAATGTTTGGCAGCCTGGTGAACAGTAAGGAAAAAGGATGCACTGTTAGACCCATATCACTGCATGAAACCTCAAGTCAACCCTTCTTTGCTTAGGAGCTTCGAAAACAGAATTTGAACCTGATTCTCCCACAGAGGACTACACTCTAGTAATTTTTCTCATTAAGCACATCACTTAAATACAGTGTGTAAAAATATTCTGCGGTTTGTTCCATATAAATATAGGTGTACGACCATTTTCTTAAAGAATGGGAGCTGGAGTTTTAGATGTCAACAACAAAAAAACACAACACAGCAATCACTGCTGCTGAACAGAACGTGGTTTCACACAGGAAGAGGAGGCCCTCCCAAGAGGCGGCTGGTGGAGACGAGGCCCTCACCTCCCTGCCCTGCTCCTTCTCGGGTGCGGCCCCAGCCAGCTCCACGGCCCGCTCGCTCTGCACGCTCTCCAAGCCTGTCTGCCCACAGGACTCGTGCTCTTTCCTCTCCGTGGGCTCTGGCACTGGCTCCTCCATGTCAGAGTTCTCCCCTTCTTCTTTTTCCTGCGTCTGCAAGGAAATCAAATAGCATTAAATGCTCTGAGGGGAGAAGATGAAGTGAGGGCCCCTCTCCTCACCGAGAGGAGCCTGCAGGGAGGGGATCAGCCACAAACCGAAAACTGCTTGGCGCTGTCACCTGCCTCATGGGAAAGCATCCTAAGACAGAGTCTAGCGAGAAGATGGTACTCTTCTCATCATTATCACTTTGAATAGAGGACAAGGCAGATCCGCCGTGATACCTGAGGCTGGAGACCTTGGTCAACAGGTGTGTCCTTTTCTGGGCTTTCCTCACTGGTGTCTTTGTCCTTGTCCTCCGAGGACAGCGGAGCCTCCTCTGTGTCCTCTTCAGGGTGCTCGGCAGCATCCTGGTCTCCGTCGTCAGCTCCGGTATCCATCTCTTCCTCGCCCTCCTCCCCCTTGTCATCTTCACTGTGGCCTCCCTCAGGCTGGGGTTGAGCCTGACCTTCATCCTGATCAGCCTCAGTCTCTTCATTTATGTCCTCAGCTTCATGACCTGCTTCTTCAGTATCCTTTGGTTGTTCTTTAATTTCCAAAGGATTCTCTTCTGGACAGATTAAACAAAAGAAAGAATGCAGAATTTAAAAACTAAACAATATGATTTTTTAAGATGAGATATAGTTACACAAGCATCTTTTTATTATTCTCAAACCCGAAGTTGGCAAACCATGGTCCGTGGCCCAAATCTGGCCATCTACATATTTCTGCAAGTAGTTATACTGGAACACCGCTGCATCCAATTGTTCACCGATGTGAACAATATACTTCATCTGTTTTGTATTACCTATGGCTGACTTCACACTACAAGAGCAGAACTGAGGATCTGCGACTCTGTTGCAGCTTATGACTAGCAAAGACTGATGTGTTTATTATCTGACCAACCCTTCACAGAAGAATTTAGCTACATCTGCTCTTCACTATACTTATATATTGCATACAACTGTTTGGATATCCATTAAAAATCCAAAAAGCCACCACAACAATAGGAATATTTTAGAACAGACAGGAAATGCTAGTCTAATTTTCAGTTATCATTAGGAATAACTAATGGACATCATTCCTTACCATACACAGAAAATACAACATATATTCAAATGGGAACAATCCTGTTTGAAAAGTTTTGTTTAAAAGAGCTTTTCTGTAATTTGGATACTTCAGAAATCAATTACTTTGTTAGTAGATAATTCTTTAAAATAATTTATTCTTCAGACTCAGAAAAACTAGTGGTTATCACTGTGCGGAGGGGAGGGGTAACACAGGAGCAGGAGGTGTTAGGTACAGACTGGTGATGTAAGATAGGCTCAAGGATGTAGTATACAACACAGGGAACATAGCCAGTATTTTGCAGTAACTGTAAATGGAAAAGAACTGTATAAAGGTAACTTGTTCACAGTAATTGCTTCTTAGTTTGTATACATAGTAGCTTAAAATGAGCCTGGATATTTTTCTAGGGCAAAATAGCTTATTCAATTCTCAGTGAACTTTAATTTTATGCTTGCTTGACTATTGAATTTAAGGTTGAAATAAGCTTCCAGTATTATAAGGTAATGAAAAGTGCCTTAGAAGCAACAGCTTATACTATGCTTAAAAAGGAGAACTAGAGATTCACTGGGTGAAGAATGTTCTAAGCACAGGTTATCAAATACCTTAAATGTGAAAAAAGCATTTTACGTTTATGAGAGCCATATACTCACCTCCTGGATTTAAGAGATGTTAATATTTTGCCAACAAGTGTATCATATCTGTCACTTGTATTTAAGGAATAAAATAGTTCTGGACACAACTATCAGGGTTCTGGATGCCTCTGCTCTTCCTCCTTCCTCAGAGCTCATAACCTGAAGTTACCGTAAATTATTTCTGTGTTGATGCATCCATAAACAATATATAGTACTATTTCTTCTAGCAAATTTTCACATAAATAGTACCTCTCATTTATTCTTTTGTAATTTGCTCTTTTTGTTCTAATATGGTGTTTTTAATAGCTTTCTAAATATGTAACTGCCTCACTAAGAAGCTGAGTGAGGCTGTTGCTACCTTCCTGTCTGGTGACCCATCATGACAGGGTCTCCGTCACAGCAGCATCACCTACACCACCTCCTGACACCAGGAAGCACTCCCCAAGGGAGTCACACTCAGGGGGAACAGTGGGGGACAGACACACTGGGTTCCTGTTGTGCCAAGTGAGTTCTCTTGGGATTATTCAACTTCACTTCCCATTATGATTTCATATTTCAGCCTAAACACACAATATAAGCACAACAATCAATAACTTTCCTGGGAGGCAATTCCCTGGCAGTCCAGTGGTTAGGACTTGGCGCTTTCACTGCAGCTGCCCAGGTTCAATTCCTGGCCAGGGAACTAAGATCAGCAAGCTGCATGGTACAGTCAAAAATAATTAATTAAAACAAACAAAACTTTCACCAGAAAGCTAGTAACCGGGCTCTGCAACAGGCCTGACTCTACCTGGACTGCACAGTGTTTATACCAGTCCACGAGAGGGGCCCATGGTGAACCAGGAAGGAGGTAGAACCGCGTGTGACAGCACCACCTGGACACAGAGGCAGAGAAATATGGGACGGGAGATGACTGGAGTGACGAAGACCTGCTGGCTACAGGCTTCAGGTCTACTTGGAGGAGAAACGCAACAAAGAAAAAGCAAGTGATCTTATCAAGCTGGAATTACACTGATCAGACATGATAATGAGCTGGCCATGACGCTGGCCTGAAAAGGAATCGGTTATTGCTCATTTGCAGTGACTTTCAACAGGCCCTTTATGTTTTAAAAGACACACCTTCTCCATCTTCATGGTCAGTGTCCCCATCACCATCCTTGTCTTCACTGTCTAAGTTCAAGTCATCTGGAAGGTCCAAGGCCTCAGGTTCGGGCAGCTTTTCCTCGTTGCCATGGTAAGGATCCACCTCGTTCTCATCATATTCCCTCTTTGGGCAACAGAGATCAGGAAAAATAAAAGTAAACTTTTAAAAAGAATAACATTCACACATAACTAGCTCTAAACTCAGCTGACTCTTGAACAACACAGGTTTGAATGGTGCAGGTCCACTTATTCAGACCACTTATGTGGATTTTTTTCAATAAATATGTGCTATGGTACCACAGAGACTTGTGGCTGTTAAGGACCTGAGGCTGCAGAGTCCATGGGTGCAGAGGGCCAACAATAAAGTTACACACAGATTTCCAGCCTTGCAGGTGGTCAGTGCCCCCAAGGGTCAACTGTCCTTATGCTGAGAGAATACAATGTCTCTGGTCTAAAATTACCAGCACACATTAGAATTTTACCAATATTTTTACAGTTTCCATGTTGGAATGTCATGTTTCACTTTTTGTGCACATTCTCCATAGATAGGAGGTGCTGTGTTACCTATTTCAAAGAGGACATGGAAGTTTATGGAAGAAATATACAAAAGGACTGTGGGTTTTAGTTTCTGAACTATACCAGGAGTCCCAACAGAACAAAGCTCATCTCATCGGTAACCAGTGGTTAGATATTTTATGTTCAGTTAAGAGGCTCTATGACACATTCCTTTATGAGGCAGTGGGAAAACAAATGATAAGTAGGAAAAAATACGTCCTGAGACACCCTGGGAGCTGTGCATTGCAGTGGTCTTGGCCTTGAGTGAGAAGAGCAGGTGGGTTTTGAATCCTCATTACCTCATCTATTTGTTCATTAATTTTGTCTTGGCCTCGTCCATCCTCATCAGCTTCTGCTTCTTCCTTTTCCTCCTTCTTATCTTGCCGGGTTTTCTCTCTGTTTGACTTGCCAGCATCTAAGTTGTCATCTTTAGCTACAAGCTCAGAATCTTCCTAAATATCAGAGGAAGAAAAAACACATCATCATCACTCTCAATCTAAAACACTGCTTTCACTTTACTGTCTAACGCGGCTCCCAGACATGTGCTGGGCCAATCCCATGGAACCATCCAGCTGACGGGGCACACCTATCATCCTGGAGGGAACAGGCAGGACAGCCCAGGTGGCAGCAGTGACAGCAGGGCAGGGAGGGGTGTCTGAGCTGTGGGATGCATCACACCCAGCCCTGGGGTCCCCTAAGCTCAGGGCTGGGCAAGTGTGGTGACCACTGGCAGAATGAGATATAGCATCTATAACGAGTGCTCCAATTTCCCTCCTCCGTAACACAAGGGATGCCTCAGGTCAGGCTACTCTTTGAGCCATGAATATAATCAAAAATCTAGACAGCAGGAAAAAAACAGAAAAATAGAGATGGAAGAAAAACCAAGACATAAAAGAAAGCAATGAACGACAGGGAGTGGTAGTGGGTAGGATGACTGCCCCTCTCATCGTGGGGACAAAGTGATGGGGGAATCTTCTTCTTACCTCGTCCATTCCTGGTCCTGTTTCTTCAGTCTTACTGTCTTCCTCCTCATCTTCTTCATCGTCATCATCACCCCAAAGCCGCTCATCTAGTTTGTCAGCTTCCTCACCATTCAGATCGCCCATCTGTTTATCTAGGTCTCCAGTCTCACTATCTGATTTTTCATCATCCTCTTCTGAAAGGGAAGGCACTCAGCTCAGTTAGGCAGATCCCCAGACTAATCTGTTCCTGTGTGTGTGGGAGAGGCAGGGACCCGGCCAGGATCCTACTTGGGATGTGCTGCAATTCTACAGAACGCCCTACAGGCAGATGCTTTTAGGTGTCCTGAAGCACTCCTACTGTGTCTGCAGACTAGAAGAAAGGAGGTCTGGGATGTGTGATGGTAAAGGACTGTAAGGAGGGTGGTAGAACAGCTGTCAGGATGTCTCATTCTGGTGCTGGGAGAGTTCATTATGGGTCCCAGCAACCTCATTGGGTTTTGGTTTCTTACCTGGGAAATGATCAAGGGTGGTCTACAATACCTCCAAGGTTCTTCCCCATCTCCAACCTGTTCTCTGCCAATGATTCTGTCTAACATCTCAAATCATGTGTCTCGATCAATTAACCACAATTTTCTATCCTTGCTCAAATAACCAGACTTTTCTTTCCTTTGTCTTTGATCAAGGTCTGCTTTGACAAAGGTTATACTCTTACACTTACTTAGGCATGCATACCTTCTTCTACTCTGAGGTTAGCTATCATTTCTGTAAGGTATTCACTTAAAATAACACACTGTATTTCAAATTAAGCTTTGGATAGAAATTTAGGGCAAAAGTTGAATTATGGTAATAACATGACAGATGATAATGTGCTGTAAGAAATTATTATTAAAAAAAAAAAGAAATCATTATCAAGTAATTTTCAATGACATGTAATACTCATAAGTTAAATGAAAAAAGCAGACTGTAGAAACATTCATGGTCTCTGTGTGTGTGTGTGAATATATATGCAATAAATGGAAATACTCCAAAATTAAGTGATCTGGGTGACAGGTACAATGGTATTGATTTGGTTTCTGCATTTTTATTCCAAATCATCTACAACAAATGTCTACTGATTTTGCAATTAGAAAAAAATACATATATATTAAAAAAAAAAAAGCCTCTCTAGAACAATTCAACGTGAGCTGCGAGCCAAGCTCGGTGAGGGTGCATCTCCTCGCTCTCCCTAGAGGACACCACAGGTCACTCATCTGGCACATGGAGCAGCCGGAACATCAGAGGCAGTGTCTCAGTGTACTCAGAGCAGAATCTCCACAAGGAACTAGAGACTCCTGACACACTTGCATACGTACAGCATATGCTGATGCTTCCACCGCAGTCATGCAGAGTAACCAACTTGCTCCAAGAGTATATACTAGGCTACTTATTGGGAACATGTGGTTTCCTGGAGAAAATAGCCACTTTTCAAAAGCAAGAATGAAATGGCAGATAATCTCAAACCTTGTTCTTCCAGTTCCCCATCATGCATTTTCCCATCAAAGTCTTCTGACATCTCAATGGCATTATCCTCGCCCTTAATGTCTGATTTTGAGTCAGGATCTTCTTTATCCTTTTCTTGACCCTTCTGAAATGTATCTTCTGCCTAAATAAAAAAGCATTAAATAACATAAATGAACATACTGTTACTAATGTTTATTCAGCTCTAAATAGAATATAAATATATAAGTGCCAAGGTCAATGGTATAAAATTTTCTCTGGGGAGAGAAAAAAGAACCAACAGAGAAAATGCACATGATTTGTGACTTGCTTTAATATTTCTGTTAACTAATTTCTAGTTATTTTGCATTCGTTGTTAGAGAATATAGATTTTTATTGAGGTTTCTTTCATGTGAACTTTTTTTAAAATCCAGACATATTAAAAAAGTTTATGTATTCTGTATGTAGGATAAAAAAAAATTTCACTTACTATACTGCATATAAATTTAGTATCTATCTTGTCACTTTGATCTCTCATAGACATTACCCAACTGTGATGTAGATTTCCCCCTCTACTACTTTCTTTTTTATCTTTTTATTTGAAGTACAGTTGATTTACAATGTTATGTTAGGTTCAGATGTATTGCAAAGTGATTCAGATACATTCACACTTCCTCAGATCATTTTCTATTATAAGTTATTACAAGGTATTAAATACAGTTACCTGTGTTATACAGTAGGTCCTTGCTGCTTCTCTGTTTTATATATAGTAGTGTGTATCTGTTAATCCCAAACTCTTAATTTATCCCTCCCCCAGTAAATGAAATTTTCTTCACTTTTCCTTAGACTACATATTCCTACACAATCTATATTATATCTTGGGGAAAAGATTCAGATTGCTATCTCTTCCATTATGGTTGAATTTTAAAAGTCCTTTTTAAGATACAAAAGTAATACAATCTCATATAAAAATTTCTAAGCCAAACAGAAAGAGTATGTTTCCCTGGCACCCCCATCCTCCAAAATTACCAAAGAAGTTACCACTGGTGATGTTCTAGCACATCATTTTATCTATAAGTACACCAACAGACACTTAGAAATATAATATATACAGTATGTATCAATACCTGCCTCCAGCATTTTTTTAAACAAGAAAGGGATCATTCTTTACAAACTGTTGTGCAATCTGTTTTTTCAAAGTTAAAAAAATATGTCCTAGATATATTTCCATGTTGATACTTAAAAACTTATCTCATTATGTTTATTTATAGTATTGCTCTGCATAAATAGTATCATTTAAAAATAATTCCTTCCTGATGAATATATGGATTCTTTCACAATTTTCACCAGTGTAAATAATGCTGTAATAAACATTTTAATATAAATACACTCCCTTGTACACATATTTATCTTGGGGTCTTATGAGAGTTCTGTGAGAAAACATGGAATTCCTAGATCAAAGAACACAAAGAGTTTAAAATTTATTAGACACTGCCAAATTCTTCTGAAAGTTTTTTTATCCCACTTAATAATGTTTTTTTGCAGTGGATTTGTACTTTTCTATTAGGTTTCTTTTACTTTATTTTTTTCCTCATTAACAAAGTACTGGGTGCTAATGCTAATTAAGTTAAATTTGAGAAATACAGAAAGGCCAATACACACACACAGACACAGACACACACACTGTACATTAGAGCTCAACCACATAAATGCAAGCATTATTCTTTTGGTTTCTTTATATCTTTCCAATTTTCCCTTCAAAGGAAGAGAGGAAGTCTGGATCGGTTTGTTCCTCTATTTTTAATAGGTATGACCATACCTTAAATAGAAATTTGTGGACTAATTTACATTTAGAATAGAGATGATAAAATGAAATTCCACTACTTGTTCTTTCTTCAAGTCACAGTTGATTAATCTAATGACTAAATGACAAAAAGAATATTTAAAAAAAAATCCAAATCAGATTGAATTTTTTTTTTTTTTTTTTTTTTCAGATTGAATTTTAAAAAGTAATACACGAATCTTAGTCCAAAGCATCTAAATATTTCAAAAGCATTCTTGATTCCAACTAAAAAAGGATATAGATATTTAAAATCTGAACATGTCAAAGACATACAACAATAAAACCTATTAATAATAAACACTGGCACTATTGTTTAATGTAGTCATTACTTAAAATAGCCAAACTCTTGGTCCTTAAATGAACTACTACCAAAAGTGTTCTCTAGAAAATCAGCAAAAATGTTCCCATTTAAAATAAAAAATTTTAAAACTATTTCCTTCCCAAATTGTAGGTACAACCAATGACTGAGCTACAAAATATCCTTTCTATTCCCTGGAGAAGGAAATGGCAACCCACTCCAGTATTCTTGCCTGGAAAAGTCCATGGACAGAGGAGCCTGGCAGGCTGCAGTCCATGGGGTTACATGACTGAGCATGTGTGCATGAGGGTGGAGGCTCATGGGTTGGTAGCAATAAACTGGTAGAACTAAAAAAAAAAAATATATCCTTTCTATTGTCTTCAAGCTTTTAATTTATAGCCACTCCCTAAACTCCAGTATTCTTAAGGTACCTAAATCAGTCTGAAAACCATTAACCTAATAGCAAAAACATTTATATGTGTAATTTAAATACTGGAAAAGGAGTGTATGCTTCTGCATCCAATTTACATATTTCATGGTCATGAAAACATACCTGTTCTTCATTTTCTATCTGATCACTCACATCCTTCATGCCCTCGCCTTCTCCAATCCCTCCTCCCTCGTAGTCATGGAATTCAGTCGCCCCTTCTCCCGCTGAATCTTCCATAAACTCTTTGGGCAGGCAAAATCCCTTGAAAATAAAGAGTGAACGTTACATACAAATGCAATAAAGAAGTGATTCCCAGTTCAGCTACAGGAAAAAATACCCTACATAAATGATAAATTCTTATCTAGCTCAGTATTTTATATCTGGTGGAAGGACAGGAGACTTTTTGACATTCTTTTCTTCTTTGGTGCTAAGTTATTATGCCGTTTCAAAGCTTGACGTCAGATTTAATATACGAGGTTTTGACTGTGAAAGCCTCTGGTATGTAGTAATCTGTCATTCTGCTAATAGAAAAATTTGAATGAGGTATATACTAGGATGGTGTTTAAGGATCAAATCACCAGGGGTGGGGAGGGAGAGTAAACCCTCTCGGTGTCTAAATCCCAAAAGGGTTTTGTCCTTCTTTATCTACTTCCCAAATTAGTAAGCCAGAGAGGAAAGAGAGAAGACATGTACCCTTGAGGTACAGCAACTTGAAAGCAGATGCTGTAAGTGAGAGATTTCATTTTCTTTCATTAAGGAAAATTTTCTGTGATGTTCCTCAAATCAAGTCACAGTGCGTGCGTGTGTGTGTGGCTAAGTTGCTTCAGTCCTGTCTGACTCTTTGCAGTCTGACTCTTTGCAATCCTAAGGACCACAGCCCACCAGGCTCCTCTGTCCATGGGATTCTCCAGGCATGAATACTGGAGTAGGTTGCTATGCCCTCCTCCAGGGGATTTTCCCAACCCAGGGATCGAACCTGAGTCTCTTACATCTACCTGCACTGGCAGGCAGGTTCTTTACCACTAGCATTTTTAAGAACCGCTAGTTCTTTACCGCTGGGAAGTAATTATAATGCCAAAAAAATTTTAAAAAAGCACCCCCGCCCTTGTGGTAACCTGACACTCTCAGCCTGGGCTGTCTGCTGCCAAGGCACCTGGCAACCCTATGGCATGGGGTCTAGAGATATAGCGACACTTGTGAAGAGTTAACAAAACTCTATTTCATGTCAGAAGGTAGCCTAAAAATAAGTATCAAATACTAGTGTGTGGGATGAAATTGACTAGAAAAAGAAATAGAAGAAAATAATGGCTCTCAATCAGAAATTCTACCAGAGAAAAGTATAAGCTATCAAGATATTTGTCAATCTGAGGATGAGAATGTACTATGAATAAGCTGACAACAAGACCAAGATCCAAGACCAACAAACACTGACTGTGACTGAGTTACACAGAAACAGCTTTCTATGGATTAAGTGCTTTACTCACAACCTAGATCTATTATCTTAGCACTGTATCTAATCTATTTTCAAGTTCTCTCAGCACTCCTCAGAGAGAACAGGAATACAGTACAGAGACTTAAAAAATTAAGGGAAAGGCAAACTCACTTTCAGGACATGTATTCTTAGAAAGGTGACTGAAAAATACATTTTTGTTAAAATAGTGAGGTAAATGGCTACGTACTCCAGTATTCTTGCCTGGAGAATCCTATGGAGAGAGGAGCCTGGTGGGCTAGTCCATGGGATCACACAGCATCAGACAAAACTGAGCACCTAACACTTTCTCACACTATTTTAAAGAAATATGTTTGGACGCATGCAGAGTAAGTCATAAAAGGAGGGAGAGTCAGATGTCCTTCCGCAGGGCACATTACTGCTGCAGCTGAGACAGACGCTAAGCTCGCAGCACTCTGCTTTTATCAGAACCACTTCTACCCTCACAACCCCGTCCGTAAACACACACAGGTCTGACAGGCCAGTCATTCTAGAACCTGTCAGACAACAGCAATGGTCAAGTGGACAATCACAGCCAGCCCAAGTCTCGGGGCACCCTCAGCATACTGTCCTGCCCGTCTTCTGTATGCAGTGTTCCCTCCAGAAGTGATGGGATGTGAGACTGGCTCAGTGCCCATCAGAGAGAGGGGGCAGATCTCAATAAAGGTACACACTTATCCTCTAGACACAAGGGCTTGCCTACCCATTTTTTTTTTTAATCCCTTTGTAGTATTTTAGATACTCAAAACTAAGAACTTGTGACTGTTTACAAGAAGCCTAAACCTCACCTTCAGTTTGTAAATTCCTATCTTCTTTAAGTGCATCTCACCTGTACCATATTTAGATTCAGGAAAGATCTTAAAAATATTAGGGATATTAAAAGAAAAAAAATAACAACTATATACTTAGTTGAAGGTGGTTCTCACAAAAATGCAAGTCTCATTTTACACATAAGGAAACTGAGGCTAAGTGACTCACTCACTCTGAATCTTGGAACCAGATACCCCTGTGACTGGCCTTACCATGCCATGCTGAGTCTGTTAGATCTGTCTGCTGCTCCTGAATTCCAAGGGTAGGGTCTACAGTCTCTACAGTATCGACGCTTTTCACAGCACTGGGATCATGGCTGAATGAAGGAATGACTTCCCTATTAAAGATGCCCACCTCACTTAACCTTAAGAACCCCATTACCATTTCATGAATAAATATAAATGACTTACAACTTAATAGCATTAAAGTGAAGTTGCTCAGTTGTTGACTCTTTGCAACCCTATGGACTGTAGCCTGCCAGGCTCCTCTGTCCATGGGATTTTCCAGGCAAGAATACTGGAGTGGGTTGCCATTTTCTTCTCTAGGGGATCTTCCTGACCCAGAGATCAAACTCAGATCTCCCACACTGCAGGCAGACTCTTTACCCTCTGAGCCACCAGGGCTTAATAGCATCAAGGATTCATTTACCCTACAGGTCTAGCTCAGAGTTATCAGAAGACTTCAAATTGGAGACAGAGAGAAAAGGGTATGAACAGAAAGCAACAGCCTTTAGGCAGACTCTGTAGTCTAGGGAACTCCCCCTGTGAGGGACCTGATTTTACTAGAAACTAAAGTAGAGACCTGATTTTACTAGAAACTAAACCAAGACTTTAGTAGAAACAAGCTTAGTAAAAGGGGAATAAACAAAGCCATAAGAAATTCACAGGGAGGGCAAATCACCTCCTGCTATTTGTGAAGGTCCAGAATAAAAGCCCATCAAACCAAACACTGATGGGTATGGAATATTTGGGTACCTGCTGCTCCATGTAAACAGTCCTTACCTTCTGGGCAAGCTCTGTAAAGATCTGGGCAAGCACAGAGAGCAGCTTTGCAGTGCTACGGTGAGTCGCCAAAGACATGGTCAGGAAGAAGAGGACGAGGTCAGAGTACCTGGACAGCACGGGCACCAGGCGCACCAACAAGCAGCAGGACTGGGTGAAGAACTGGGGCAAAACAGATCGAAAGGCCTGCTCACACCAGGTTACTCTGGGTAACCAGGCATTTTAATTACACACAGGTACACCACGCGTGCTCACTGGGATTTCCTCCTCGTTCACACAAACTCTCACAACACTACACTTCAAATTCTTAGTGACTTAAGTCACTTGTTAACATTTAGTTAATAAGGTTGTTTAGCAAAAAGTATGTTTATAAACAAATTCTGCTGGGATTCAAAGTTCGCACTGGAAGCAATGCAACAGAATAAGACGCAGGTTCTATAAAGTAAGTTGTTTCTCTGGACTTAGGGAGATGACAATGTCATCCTCTCCTGGCTTACTGAAGGGAAAGGGGGTTTGCATGATACGGCCAGTAATCCTTAGTTATGGTGGTAACATCCACCATTAACATCAAACACCCAGGAGTATGTGACTAGGATATGAAAGAATTCTAGGTACGTCAATCCTAGGTACTCTAGACTGCCATCATTTTTGCACTGACAATTGTAATCCTTAGCAAGCAAGTGCTAAGTTTTCCAAAGTCTGTCAGTGAGGTCTACACGCACAAAGAGATCAAATTCTTAGTGATTCTGCCAAGGAGGCCTGCTTTGGGAACACTATGTGGAGTGAGGTGAAACCCCGTCTGCTTCTGCTCAGCCCACGTGGACAGTGAGAAGCTTGTAAGGATCCGCTAGTTACCGTGTGCTTGGCTGCTGTACCATCCTCGCCGGATGATTTCAGCCTCTCCACCAGCTCAGAGACAGCAGAAATGATTCTCTGCACATGCAACGTGCTCACGTCGGCCCAGAAGTCCTCCTCCAGGAGTTTTGTGAGGTGTCCTAACTGCAGGCTCTCGAAGCCTGCAGTCTCTTTCATTCACAGAAAAGAACAACATGGTGAATAACAGAATAAACTCTCCTCCTCTCCATTCATCCAATAATTATTCCAACATTTATCCTGATATTTAAAACAGATCATCAAATGAAAAAATCAAGTAAGAAACTAGTATTTTCCTGGTTCTAGACATACCATCTTCTTCTTGGGGTCTTGCCTGGTCAGTGCTCTCCTCTGTTTTTTTACTGTTTCTTTCTGCTAAATTCTGAATGGCACAAAGGATGGCCCGGATGGCGGTTTCCGTTTGCTCTGAAAAATCCTCTACAAACCCTTCATCCAGCATTTGGTTTCCTAGTAAAATAACATGGTGCAGAACAAATTTTTAAAACTCAATCATTGGTTTCAGTGCCTCTGGAAATTACTAACAATCCTCATTTGTTATTTTAACAAACAGCCACCAGCTAAGCACCTGCTAAGGCTGAGTCACTGTCAAGCTGTGCTGGGTATAAAGAATGAGACACATCCCTGGCATAGATAAACCTACAAGGTCATTTCCTTGTATTAAAACAATTTTGCTGAAAGAATGCCAAAAATATGAAAACAGTTAAGATGGAGTGTATAAATACCAACTTAATCCAAATAGGAACTGTCAGCTTTCCAGCCGAAGAGAGAACTTTCTGGAATAGCCAGTGAGCCTCTCCCTACTCATGTGCTATAAAGTAAGTAATGTGATGGCAACCCAGAGGCAAGGTGCTCAAACAAAAGTTAAGAGCTATGTGCTTGGGCTTCCCGGGTGGCTCAGTGGTGAAGAGTCTGCCTGCCAATGCAGGAGACATGAGTTCAATCCCTGGTCCAGGAAGATCCCACATGCTATGGAGCAACTAAGTCCGTGCTCCACAACTACTGAGCCTGTGCTCTAGAGCCTAGCCCCAGCTACTGAGCCCACGTGCCACAACTACTTAAGTCCACCTGCCCTAGAGCATGTGCTCCCATCAAGAGAAGTCACCACAGTGAGAAGCCCACACGTGGCAATGAAGAGCAGCGCCCACTCACTGCAACTAGAGAAAAGCCTGTGCAGATGGAAGACCCAACACAACCAAAGATAAATTTTATATATATATATATATATATATATAAAAGAGCTATGGGCTCCAACCACACTTTCTAGCCTTAGAACCCTGAACAGATACATCTAGAACAAAACAATGTTTCTTTAGGACAATGTGGACTTAAATCTATGACAGCGTTCCTACACTGGGCTTTTACTCCCTTACTGAAAAGCAGTCCTCACCTTCTTGGCTGCCTGGGGTGAGCAGATGTGTCTTCCAGGTAGTGAAGTCATCTGTGGCTTTATTGATCTCTCTTCTTACATATTCCATGCTCTCAACTAAAGCCATTTGTGGGTCTGTTTGCTCACCCTCAACCCCTGGAAGAATGAACAAGGACTCTAGGCCTTGCAAATGAGCTGACACCTTGGATAGGCAACTCAGCCCAGAAGAGCAAACTTCAAAATCTTTCCTGCAACAACAAAAATGCCACAATGTTGAAAGCAAGGCGCTGCCACCCATCCACACCCACCGTTCCCTCCCTCCAACCACTAAAACTCAGGGTATCTAGAGACTTACAGCTGGACATACACCACAAAGCACTATGCAGGTCATTGGAAAACTGAGGACTGAAGCACAACCCTTTCCTTCCCTCACTAAACCGTGACCATGCGCCCACACAGAGGCAGAGCAGACAGCACACTCACCAAGAATGAAAGAGAGCCTCGCAAGACTGCTGCCTAATTCTGTCGACATCAGCTTTCACGGTTTTAACGGTTTTCAGCATC
>NW_011494607.1:8839221-8839945 GCF_000754665.1 Bison bison bison
TTCAGCATCTCTGTTAATCTCGCAGTTGACTGTTGCCAACGTGGGTCCTGTTTCCGCATCAGGCAACCAGAGGGCAGCTGCGTTTCTGGAGCTGGGGACGGGAAGGTCAGGTCTGATGGGATCAGGTCCCGCGCTGCTCGGGAAAGCAGCCCCTGGAGGCACTCTGGGTCTTCCAGGTAGGGGGCGTGTCCAAGAGCAGGCCCAACAGCCGGGCAGCACTGGAGGAGCCAGGAGAGCTGCTCTAGCAGGACTTGGGTCTGCATAGCCAGGTGCTGTAGCCTCTCTGTCCACTGCTGCACCCCATCCTGAGGAGGGAAGGCCACGGGGTAGACGGGCGGCCCTGTCAGCCTGCCGTCCATCTCTTGCACACAACTGAGGAGGTTCCTGCGCAGAGAAACAAACCCAGGGGAAAAACACATGGCACCTTCAACTGTGTCACCGAGCCGTCTGTTAACAGTAAATTCATTGATTTCTGGATGAAGTATGGGCTCTTCCATATAATCAAGAAGAGATGCTCCCCCAGAGGAGTAAAAGGTCTGATCATATGCCTTCCAAAGTACTTAAACACAGCCTTTGGTGTTTAAACACACCCTTCAGAGTAGCAGAATGGGAACTCACTGCTTATCGTCTGCCACTGACAGGCCTCTCATACCTAACACAGTCACAGCAACACAGTGACTTCAGTCACTATTTTCTAAAATAAAAAATCTAGTAAATGTTGTAT
>NW_011494607.1:8840045-8861929 GCF_000754665.1 Bison bison bison
GTATACTTTGCTATATAAACTCTTGTGAGCAGGGACAAAATAGCTGAAGTGACTACAGTCTAGAATATGATCTCTCAGCCAAGGATCCACTCAACAGGTGATGACAGGCTTCCTAGCCGTCATCTTTTTAAATATTTATTTCCATTGGGGAGCATCTGTGTATAGTTCAGCAAACTGCAACTCTGTGATCCAAAAAGCCTAACAAACTCAAGTCGATTTACATCTGATCTGTGCCAACACTGGGATGCCCCAATGCCGTGAATGCAACTCTGTCCCTCAGCCCACATGGACTGCCAACCACGAACTCCCTCACTCCAGACGAGGTGTGGTTTAGCTGTGACCATTTTTCCCGTCTGACTCCACCTTCAACTCATCCCCCGGAGGTGCTGCCAACACCAGGGGGCAGAAGTGTTACCATCAAAAGTAAGGGGCCGAGCCAAGGCAACCCCATCTGCCTCTTTGGGCCTCAGACCTCACATTACAACTGGGAGCAGCTCATGCAGCAACTGTGAGCCGCACACAATTCTCCCTGATTCATTCCGAGAAACGCGGCCAGTCAGCAATACCTGAGGAGGATCCACTGCTCAGTCAGCACAGTCAGGGAGCGCCGCTGTCGGATGAGCACCTTCATCAGATGCGCCGAGAACCCTTTACACCGCTCCACGTGGCCCGCGCCCACCTCCTGGCAGGGAGAGAGGAGAGTGTGCTGAGGGGCAGCATGGTGCAGACGCCACTGTTCCTGCACTCCTGGAGGAGCCCTGTAGGGGGCAAGCTGGGTGTGCTGCCCTCTAGAGGCCACACATCCGTCCACCTCTGGGAGCAGGGCTTCTCCAAGTATGCTTCCACAGACCACGGATGTTCCATGAGCAGGAACTAGTTTAACACCAAAACTGGGTATCAGTGATGTTTTCTCAATTTACCAGGGGGTGGGGGGGTGGGGGGGGAATCTGAGGGTGGCATTCTCAATTTGAAGTTTTTCTTCCATAATTTTTCTTAAGGATTTGGACCTGCTAACAAATGGTGAGTAACAGAACTTGTTATCAAATGCTTTCTGGTTAAGCACAAAATTACATTGATTACATTACATTCTCAGGTTGATAACTGCAAAAAGCTCAGTCACCTCCAGTGATGGGCTGTGATCATGTGACCAGGTCTGAGGACGCTGCCCTGGATGAACAGGAGTCCCCAGGTCCTGCAATCCCAAGGCTCTATCATCCTACCTTGGCTGGAGCCGCCAGGACCGCAATAAGCCTGACGTGTCGTGCAAGAGAGCGATAGAAGTACTTCTGGCAGCCCTCCCATGAAGACGAGATTTCTGTAAGCAACCTGGAGAAGAAATCAACATGACGTAATTAATTAAAACCGTTATCTCCACCCCAGATCCTGAGGAGTCAGAGACTGGTCCATTCAGCCACAACCAGAAACCAAGAGTCTGATCAGATTTACTTCTGTGAGGACCCATTGAATCAAGTACTCATCAGTCCTTTACACAAAGGATGTGACAGTAACATGAGACCTTAGAAGAGGTTTGTGTATATGGCACACTTAAAAATGTGACCATTCTCTTACAGATTTTCACCTGTACCTTCAAATCAAGTGAGCAGACCTCAGGAAAAATCAAAGGGCCAAAAAAATAATGGGAGAGATGAACACGAGGAGGAAAGAGAAATGAAAAGAAGAAAATCAACAGTTACTAACACTTGCTTTAAATGCTCAAAGTGGTCCCTTGTCTTCCTCACCCCACCAGACTCCCAACAGAGCCCAACCTTCCAATGTTTTACATTCATTCCTTACCTTTTAAAAGGGCAGAAGGAGAGGGAAGTTTTTTAAAAAAGAAAATTAACACTTACTAGGTGCTCACCACCTGCCAGTCCTGAGCCGGCACTTTTTAAAATGTTATCCTAATGGCAACACTGGGCCAGAAGTACTGCTACCCCTACTCTGGCAAATGAGGCCATGGAGGCTTAGCTGCCGTGCTCCATTTATAATTAAAAACACTAACCTAGAATCAGCCCCCTGAGTGCTGCTGACTATAGACAACGCGCTCTGGAGATCCAACGGGTGAAGATGGAGCATTTCTTGAGGGTTTTTTGTACGGGCCCAGGAAAGACCTTTGCGATATGACAAACCTAGGAAATAAACAGCATGTTTTTAAATAAAGAAACTCTGAAGAGAATGGATTAGCAATGCCACCGCTAATTAAAGTCATGTCCTGGGGAACAGCATCGCCCAGGACTCTCAGGCCCCGCCCCACACTGAGTGAAACAGAATCCGCTTCTGCACTTCAGCAAGATTCCCCAGGTAGTTCATATACGAGTTACTTCGAGAAGCACTGCTCTCTATGCAACGCTGGAAGGGTATGTGCGGTACAACAACTGGCGATGAAAATAAAACGCATGGTTTCTGAGAAACCTCATTGCAAAACTGTGAAACTCTCTGGGAGTCACAAATGGTTCATCACAGGATTTTCGTACGTGCAACTGCAACTCTCCGAATGGCATTTCCAAACCTTGCTTCCCACCTTATGTTTCGCACTATCTCAACTGTCTCTACAAAGTTTCCCCGAATCAGCCGTGTTATTTTGCTTCCTAAAAGCAGATGAGTATACTCCATTGAGTTTTCAGTGAAAACTGTACCAGTTTTTGTCAGGTGTTTAAAGAGGTCTGCTAAAGCTCGCTGCTTCTGCATGAGAATGTGCTTGGCTTCCGACCGCTGCTTCTCCTTCTCTGCGGAGGGGTCCACCTTTAAGCTCTGAAGCTCACTCATAAAGGAGATTACGTCACCTGCAGGGAAGACAAGGGAGAAACATGGAAATCCCCAGGAATTCTTAATATACTCAGATTACCCAAGACCAAGGACATTTTGGAAACAAACACCAAGTGTCATTCATCTTTATATCTAACAGCCCTCAGCATTGGTAAATTCTCAATAACAACTGATGACACGCATGACAAGAGAAAAATCGGAAACAATCTATCTTGACAACAAACAACCCAAATAAAAGTAGCTAATCTTTTTATCCAGGGGTTTTATAATCAGTCAAGCAAAAAACACTTATTGAACATGGATCATGTGCCATGATTTACACTAGGAACTTTAAAACACTTGAGTAAACTTCCCATAACTACAATATGAACTAGCTTCTATGCTGTACCATGTGCTTCGAAAACATTCTTTTAACCTGTACAGCTCCAGAACTTCTCTGTAGCCACTCTAAGAGGCTCAGAAAGTCTAGTCATTTTCCAAAGGCCATTCAGCTACAGAGCAGACTTGAAGCCAGGACTTGAACCCTGGCTGAACTGACTCCAATGCCCAGATTCTTTCTCTGCCTTCCTCAGTAGCCACAGGAACCGAGAACACGAAGGTGCTGCCAATCTGCCACAGGTAGTGTCATGTCCTGCCAAGTCCATGCCAAAGTCCTAATCTCCCAGGACCTCAGAATACGACTGTGTTTAGAGATGCGGCCTTTAAGGAGCCCATGAAGCCTTGTATGTGGACTCTAATCTAATATGGCTGGCAACCTTAATAGAGGAGACAGGGACACAGAAAAGGCATCTACAAGGAGAGAGCCTCAGAAAAAAACCAACCCTGCTGACATTCTAATCTTGGACTTTCAGTCTCCAGAACTGTGAGAAAATCAATTTCTATTATTTAAACCAACTAAGACATGGCACAGCTGCCCCTTGAACAACATGGGTTTGAACTGTGTGGGTCCACTTACATGCGAGTTTTTTTTTTTTCAATAGTAAATACCTCAGGGCTTACGCGAGCCCGAGTTGAATGAATTTGCGGATGTGGAACCATGGACACAGATGACCGACTCTAAGTGACACTTGGATTTCCCAGCTTGTGAAGGGGCGATGCCCACAGCGGTCAGCTGTACTTTGCTAAGGCAGCCTGAGCAGATGAACACAGGCGGTCTAGCCCGTCAGGTGAGAGCCCACACACTGCACACAACCAACACAGCCGGTAGGAGAGGTTGCTGTGCGTCTCCCAAAGGGCGCACCTGGGATCTGTAGGCCATTCACCCCCATCATTAGGCACAGGCAGGCAGGTTATCTTGAAAAATGGATATTAGGCTATTACTCTAACAAGTTGGTTTTTACTTTATTTATCTGGCTGTGCCAGGTCTTAATTGCAGTATGTGGGATCTAGTTCCCTGATCAGGGATCGAATCTGGATCCCCTGCATTGGGAGCACAGAGCCTTAAACACTGGACTGCCAGGCAAGTCCCACTAACAAGTTTTTTTTTTCTTTTTAAATATATTCCTGAGGTCAGACTGCAGCCTTACTGGAGAAGGACCAGCTTGACTGTGACCCCACACTCGCTGGGGCTGGGTAGAGGTGGAGGAAGTGGTGAAAGGCTGCCAAGGGCCCAAACAGTCTATTAAGTTCTGGATCCCCTTAAGTTGCTGATACACTGCAGAGTAAGAACAACCAGGGAGACAAGATTGCTATGGCTCTCCGAAGTGCAAGGAAAAAGAAAGGGACTGTGGATGAACTTTTCTTCTCCTTTAACTCAAGAGAGACAACATTCTGAGAGGTGGTGACGGCATCCAGACTCTAGGAAACCCTTCACTCACGTCCCTGACCAGGAAGAGCCGATGTGGACAAGGCTGCTGTAGAGAATGGCTAACACCGCTCTGGTCTGCACGAGAGGAGGACAAGACGAAAACCATGATGACCATGTGTGGGGTCTCAGCTGACTGTGTCTGGGTTTTGGCTGGTTTGTAACCCACTTGCTTCTTCAATTACCTGCTCTACACTACTAGGACACAATTAATCCCAGCCTTCCTGGGCCACCGGGGATACTTCAGAAAGCAAGCCTCCTCAGTCTGGGCATGCACCCACCAGTGAACTGGTCGAGGCCCTCCACGAGGCAGGGCAGGGGGCTTCCCTGGATGAGCGTTAGGCACATCTTCCTCATGCGTTTCAGGAGTTTCGGCAAGCGACACAGAAGGGCCCCCTCCGAGGGGAGAGGGGCGCCCCGACACTGCTCTGGAACAGCACCCTGTGAGATAGAGCACAACAGTCATAATACATCCCCACACGGGTGCTGAATTAAATGTCATGCCCTCCACATACCCGGCTCAGCAACAGGAAGCTCCCCTTGCCCATCTCTGAAGTCTCACAAGAATAAATAAAACATTACCAAAGGTAAAACAGCACGTGCCTCAGGTGCTTAGCAGAGTATGGAGCTGGTGTGCGAGGTCCCCGTCAGGGAAGCCCCTGACCCCACTGCTCCCAGCGCTGCCTTCTGCGCTTGTCATGAGAGGCCGTCCTGCTCCCTGAAGGCAGGACTGGGCAGCGTAACTGCTGCCTCTGAGATAATGTGCAACGCTATGCTTCGCAGACACACAGGCAGGGCTAACCTGACCACCAAATCCTACTTCAACCACCGTCTCCCATCACCCTCTAATTCCTGACACTTCAAATACCAGGATCCAGATACTAGGGAAGGCAGCAGATGAAAGGAAACTAGGCAAAGGGAAAAGCTTTTGTCTGTCGGGGCCACGGTTTTACTACTTTTTTTTTCCTGAGGAATCCTGAAATTCTTAACTCAATAACAAAAAAATTTGATTAGCAGTATGAGTGGTGAGGTGATGAATACAATCAAAAGAAGATAAATTTGGCAGCCATATCATTTGTGTGCAGCCATATCATAGCTGGATGCTCAATTTCTACTAGCTTTCTGAACTATTAAAATATTTAACACAGCTTGAAGAATTGCATTGCTAACTCTCTAGACCCAGCGTGGAAAGCACAACATGATGGCAAAAGCCATCACAAGTGCTCCCCACACCCAGTGACTCTGCAACAGGGACACCCTCCTGTCACAGACCTGCTCACTCAAGGTCTTGATAACTGTTTCCATTTTCAGGAATTTGGTAAGCCAGTTCTTAAGTCTCGGTACTTGAAACTGGCCGTGATGGCAGTTCACACATTTCCACACCATGGTCATCAGCAACCACTTTAAGCAGCATGTCACTACACATAGTCACTCCTGGTGTGTGCAGCAGCCTCGTCATGTGGGATCCCAAAGGCAGCTTCCATGCCCTATTCCTAAGCTGATGCTTTAAATCTTTGCTTACGGGTAAGTGAACTGTTCACAGATAAGTACATCGGTTTTGTACACAAGCCCATGTTAAGCTTCCAGCATGAGGATTAACACTTTTTGCCTTACTAGACAGCAGGGTCAGAAAGACAAACACCACACCGCTAGCCCAAAGAGGAAGATTTCAAAGGCATTCCCTCACCTAGCTCTGAAGGCACGTCTCCCACAGAAAGCACAGACCCCGTCCGACCAGCTCAGGAAGAAGCAAACACCATCCCGCGAGCTAATACCTGCACAGCTGCTGGCCGGGCTAACAGGGTCTCCCTCAGTACCCTGTTCAGTCTCTGAATGGGGGACTCCTCACTCGCGGCGGCACCTGTTGGCCTTGGCAAAGAGTCCGGCTGCTCCTCCTCATCCCCCTCCGCCAGGGATGACCGGCAGGGTTCGCTCAGGACAGCTTCAAATTTCTTCATGAATTTAAAGAGGGTTCTGGCCCCCAGGTAATGGGAGATAAGGGCAGGGAAAAGTAAAAATGGAAAAGTGAGGAAATATGTAAATGACATAATGCATACACAGGCAACTTAATAACTTGTACCTCTGGTATACAACGAGTGTCCTAGAAATTCATAACCTTTTGGGTTTTTTTAAAGGAAAAAGCATGGCAGGTATTCTAATCTCAACTGAAGCCAGGAATGGTGGGATCACTTGGCTGAAGGTGAGCGGGTGGCAGAGGACTCGACCTTCAGCAGCACACAGACCACTCTGCCTCCAGACACATCAGTTCCTCCAGCAGTGAGACTGCTTTGGGTGGGAGGGGTCGTGCTGTGCAGCCAGAACAGTCTAGTGTTTTTTTTAGCAGGTTTAAGGTAGCACAAGTCAGGCCTTTGTAACAATGTAGTCATGCTGTCTATCATTCAAAAATTCTGAGTTTTGGCCACCCCCTGTTTTAAAAGATGAATTACCTGTGTGTCTTTTCCACAGACTGCTTAATAGACCAGAAGCTGACATCATTCCACTTGGATATCTTAACAAATTCCTGTAAGATAAATGAAGCTCAAGGAAGGGCTTTACAAAGGTGGTGTCATTCTGTTTCTTTCTAGATCACCCGTGTGATGACCAGAGCTCTCTTCATCCCTAACACAGGACAGTGTGTCAGTGAACAAGTAAGACAAGTCTAATAAAGGGATGTGTGTTTGTCTCAAAGGGATGGAAAAAAGTGCTGCTACAATCAGTATGTCACTGTGTACTCCAGCATAAACCGGCCTTGGTTCCACAACCACTGAAAGTATCAAATATAGGATCACAGCCCACAGACCGACACCAGGTGGCGCTCCTCTGAGGTGGAAGAGGGAGCCACCCACCGGCTGTGACTGGGGAGGGGGCCCTAACAGTCCTCCTAGGCGCCTCTGATGGCTGCTACTCCATGGAACCCTCACACACGTGGCCAGGGCACCAAAGGAGCCAATGCCACAAAACGCAAAACCTGCCATCCTGCTTGGCTGCTGCTATGCTCCCTTCCGTTCCTCAGAGCCCCTGTTTCATTGTTAATCGGATTAAAAACAGAACTGAAAAAGAATTTGCTGCTTTTGTTCTCCCAAGAGTGATTATGACTGCTGTTCATCTTACTTTAAGCTCTTTTTCCAGCGGGGAACGAAGTTCCACAATTTTGGCCTGGACCCGGTTGAAGAATTGCTTGTAATAATGGTACAAGTTCCACAGAACACTGCAAAGTGCATCTGGAAGAAAGGAAAAGGAAATGAAAACACCACACGTGCTGCTGGCTTCTCCCTCAGGGCTGCACACTCCCTCGTTACTCTCTGGGCCACGACATCACAGCACAGCACCCACAGATTACATAACAGCTCGTCGGGGAGCCAGGCTTAGCGGTTCCCAGAGATGCAGGCTGCCAGCACTACCCTATTTTTTTCATTTCAGTCTGCAGTGGATATTTTCTCCAGTCGCACTTTTATTCTTAAAGAAGGCATACTCAGATGTTCTACCAAACTCACAATTTCCAACTCTTTCTCAGAATCTTACTGTAAAGTCAGCAGAAACTAAGCCTGTTATAAAAGATGGCATATTAAGAGCTCACCTTGACTACTCATTCACGTAAATCTATACCTTACGGTGACACTTTTATCTAAACTGCTGTGGTCAGGGATGGTAACTGACAGTAGAAGTTTTATGTGCAGTTGCTTGATATGTGGCAGTGCTCTCCTGAGATCAAAGAACCTAATTATAGCCTGGATCAAGCAGAAGCTTAGCGGGACATATGCACCGTCTAGACAGACAGACGTGCTGCCTCAACATGCCAGCTTCTAGGATCTGCATCTGTTGATTTACCGCTGCCACAGTTCACTAGCCAGGGATTCAATTATAACCAGTCTGCACTTGATTTCAGTGTTTTTCTCTTTATCTCACCTGAATCACATTATAGTAAAAGACAACTGAAAGTGTCTTGTTTAAAACCTGGTATGCAATAAGACACCTGTCTCGAGAATTCAAAGCCTAATCATTTTAACAGCATAGGGTAAAATTAAAGAAAAAAATTTTTTTACACATGTATGTATATCCTTACCTTTTCCTTCTACTTGTGGCATCAGCAAGACATGACAATGGAAAACCAGTAACATCTGAAGTCGTATGTGGAACTCCCCCAGTGAGGATCCTTCAATAAATGCTTGTAATGTGCTGACCAGCAACATCAGGGTCATCTGTTTGTCATCTTTAGAGATTCAAAGAGGAAAACACACGTGTGTCTGCAACCATCACTCCATGTCATATTGCACACAGTCTACTATGAGATCCCCGAGGGACACCAGTTAACGTGACGTTTGGAGTGAGGACCACAGCTACATTTCAAGCTGGTTTAAAAATGGCAGCTGCACTAGCAGTATATGTGAAATGCACACATGGCAAACGAGGAATTATGAGGCCCTTGTTCTAAGCATGAGATGAAACCCTTTTAACTCAAGCATTGTAACTACTACCTACCAAGACAGGAACTTCCTCTCTGACTTGTCTCATGGACACAGAGAATAAGGAAATCTTATCTTATGACTAGCTCTCTGGACTCTGGATAAGTCACTTTAGCCTCTCTGACTGTCATCATTATTCTCAGTAAAAAAAGAACTACCCAGCTTTTTCGGTTGACCTCGGGAACACCGGCTGTCACTTAACATGTCCTGTGTGAAAGCAGTGGGTGGAGGATAAGGGAGCAGTAAATCCCAGGCTCTGCAGCACTTCATGCTTAGCCTGGACCCTCTACATAAGCAGGGAATTCATGGTCAGGTGTTACCTTCCTGTTCCTCTGTTTGTTCCTGCATGTGCTTCTCCAGCATCTGGTAGATGGAGAACCAATGCTTGGTGGATTTCTCAGTGTGGCGCTTCATGGTATTATCCAAACTCATGGACCAACAGCTGAAATGTGGGAGGAGAGACCAAGGAGGCATGTAAGGAAACCCATTCAAATATGTGAAACCTTGGAGGCAGGAGCTAAATATTCACAATTCTCTCCTCCTAAATGAAGATGGAGAAGCTGCCAGTCTGCTGCCTCAGAATGCATGCTGTTGTCTGGTCTCCAGCTGACACATGACATCAACTCTGAAGGAACAACCCATCCAAAGACCATGTCCCTACAATGTAAGTTCAGGAGGGGGAGTGACAAATGAATCACTCACTTCAGTTCCAGTTTACGCCAACGGATGATCAACTGACTGACCAAATCAAGATGTTTCCGCAGAGACAGGGCTCGACTTGCATTCTCCTCCCAATCCTGACAAGACACAGAAGAAATTCACTACAGCCATTATTCAGTCCCTTGATCACCTCCTCCCTCAGGAACATCCTTAACTTTTCTTAAGCAAAGACCACTGGGACCTTAAACAACCTCTATACTGATGTACCAGGTGGCGCTAGTGGTAAAGAACCCACCTGCCAATGCAGGAGACATAAGAGACATGGGTTTGATCCCTGGATCAGGAAGATCCCTTGGAGGAGGAGATGGCAGCCCACTCCAGTAGCCTTGCCTGGGAAATTCCATGGACAGAGGAGCCTGGTGGGCTTCAGTCCACAGGGTCACAAAGAGTCAGACATGACTGAAGCAACTGAGCATGCATGCATGCACCAATGCATAACCATCCTGCTTATCCAGCCTGGAGATCTTTCTGGTTACCTGACGAACCTCCAGCTGAGCAAATAGCACAAGATTTGGAGACCTGAGTCTGAATCTCTGTATTGTTAGTCACGTGACCCCCCTTGAAGTCCAGAGCCCTAATCTGAAAATCAGGGGAGCACCAGCCACTTCAGAGGCTATGAGAGGACTGAGGGGGTGAAGATGCAGACACCCAGCCAGTCTGAAGGCCAACTGGAATAATAAGAGAATCTCTTCAGTTGATGACAAACTAAAATGAGGACTAGAGAATCCTCTTACCTGTGCCTTTGCCAGAAGGATCTCTAAGCCATTCAGGAACTTTGAGATGGGGCTGGAAAGTGGGAAACTACAGATTCGGTCCATAACAACCAGCAGCTGCAGGGGGGAGAGAAAAAGATCTGGGCATGCTCACAGGGCTATCAATTGCCCACAGTCAGAGGGTACTGAAGACGGGCCTATTTCACGCAAAGGCCCTGCTTCATAAGCACCCATGAATGCTGTGGGTAAAACTCCAGGGCTGCGGATCCTGCCCAAGATAAACACTTTCTCTGCTGTATTACTCTGGAAGTGAGACTGAGTTTGATAAGGTAATTGCTATTATTACTGTTATAAGTTATTACAGAATTAGCTGAAGATCACAGAGCAAGGGTCTGAGTTAAAACTACTAGGCTTAAAAGAGCCAGACCCTTGTTTACATAAGGATGTGTCTGAATAAAGAGCAATGCAGCAGCATTTCATATGTGGATGGCAAACCCTGAGCAACAGATAGAGTAAGTGGAACCTCAAACACCATTCACAAGCAGCATTACAAACGTGAATATTCATCCTACAGGAAACAGTGCCTCCTCGAACTGTGTTCTGTAAAACCTGTGTCACCACTGTGCAAGTCAACGCACCTGGGACAGTGAGAAGCGGCCTCCCCACCACCGCCCTACCTGCTCAAGCGCTGGGTGCTCCGGCCAATCCTGCAGCAGCCGGTGAACAGCCTCTGAGAAGCCTTGAAGCACGGGCTGGCAGTGCCGAGCTTCTGGAATGTTGGGGTGATGGTAGAAGTCATAGGGCCCGTCAGGCTTCACCATCAGGTCTGAGGTCGCTTCCCCAAAGAGAGTGTTATGGGACAGGGTGCAGGCCAAAAGCTGGCTGCCCAAGAGCTGGTCATTCAGCTCAACTCCTGTGAAGTTATTAACAAGATCACAGTAAAGTTGGTGTCAAGTTACAAAGATGTTAGAAACATACTCAGAAACAAAGAATGACTGGGACTGAATGAAGCAGACATTGCAATGCCATTCATCCCCAAAGCAACACAAGCCCAGGAGACTGTGACTCTAATTATAAATGGTTGTCACCAAAACCTGCCAAGTTTCAGGATACACAGATACTGCCTCCACATAATCAAAGAGGGTGCAGTTTGGTTTGAAGGATTCAAATTCCCAGTTTTGGGGGCTCTTCATGGCAGAAATGAAAGATTCCTTCCTACTTAAACCATGGTGTTTTGTTTTCATGAGATATAGAGGCAGAATGAAAGCTTCCTTCCTACTTGCATGGAGCAAATCATGAGGTTACGTAGGAAACTGCATCAAACCACACCCTGTGAAATTAATTTCTGAGTTCCCAGGCTACTCCCAGCAATACATGATTTCATTAGAAAAGCACCAAAGCTGTTAGAGGGAAATTAGAAATAACATGGAGAAACAAGACCATTAAAACTAATGGCATATCCTTACTTTCTTAATCCCTTTAACCAAAGTATTCAAAGGATGAGAAACCATGGTTATGGCAGAATTTTACATTGATTTTGGAATTAGCTTTAAGTCCCTTAAGTTAAGGAAATGCCATCAATTCGAACTTAGCAAAAACAGGGACGTAGCAGTTTTAATTGTTCCCGAAGCAGCAATCACATCGACTCATTCTGATTTCCCAAGAGCTAAAGAGAAGTAAACCACCATACCCATCAGGGGGTAGAAGTGTGTCACGAGAGATGCCCCTGTCTGGTAGCAGGACAGAAACAGGCTGAGGTAGTGCTCTGTCCCGTGGGGTGGCGGACTCTGCTGGTACCAGAGGGATCGGGCGAAGCCGAGGCACAGCTGCTGGTGGATGCGCATCACAGCCTGCATGGAACTCTGTGACAGGACGGCGGGGCCAGGGGTGGCCTCCTCCTCTTGCCCACCTGAAGGTCCCTTCTCCTCTAATGTGGGTTCTACCAAAATATCTGCAAAGTCCTGTAAATAACATTAGAGCAATTGAACTTGTGAAAATCAAAATCCAGTTCTGATCAGATTAAAAGCAATGGGGAGGAATGGAGTGTGAATGATCAAGAAGATGAAGTAGCAAATTATGTGCATTAAGAAGTTATTTTAAAAATTACAAAATCATTCAAAGGGAATGTAACAGCACCTAACAAAGTGTTGCAGTCAGTTATAGAGTAAATCCTAAGAGTCTTCATCACAAGGAAAAAGATTTTCTTTTATATCTATATGAGTGATGGGTGTTCACTATACTTATTGTGGTAATCGTTGCATGGCAGATAGAAGTCAGATCCTTATGCTGAGCACCTTACACTCAAACAGTGCTGTGTGTTAATTATATCTCAGTAAAACTGGAAGGGGGAAAAAAAAACCCCAGCCATTCACAGGTGAGGTGTGTGGCACCAGGGGAGCACACTGCCCACCTTCTCGTGCAGTGGGAACTGGCTCCTGAAGGCCCGCTCTTCCTCTTCCTCCTCGCTCAGGGCTGTCCTGGGGGTCCTGCCCCGGTACCTGTACAGGCTGCTTTCCTGCTCCGCCTTCTCCTGGGCTATACGTTCCTGCTCATCCCACTCATTGATGATTTCCTGAAAAATCACACATTCCAGCAGAAGCTTATTTGCCTTTGCTCAGGCACTTACAGTGAACCAAGGCAGGATTTGTTATCTCTTTATTTCCCATGAAAACAAAACACCAGGGTTCAAAACCAGATAAATGACAACGTCCAAGAAACTAAATTCCATGTAGCAGAGAGTAAATGGGCTTTGTTTTCAAACCATGCATCTGTAGCAAAATGATTTTCCTAAATTCTCCCTTGCTATATTGTTACAATTTTGCAGGTGTGAAAATCTGCAGGACTGGGGACCTGCTGTGAGGCGTGGGTGGTGCTCTGTATTAGGGGTCAGCAAAGTGGGCATGTGATGCAGACTGCACTTGGCCAGCACCTCAGGGAGATGGATGCCCCATGGGTTCGGAAAAGAGAAAATAAACTGGGGACTGGGTGTTCTTGGGGAACCAATCAGGCAAAATGGCCATACCTTACCAGACATTTCCTAAATCCCCTACCACCTCTAAAGCCCTTTAAGTATTGAGGAGGGCTGAGGACATGAGCATCCTCCGTTCAAGAAGACAGTTTGTATCAGAAGCCTAAGCAAGCAGTTAACCATTGTCTCAGTAATTCTGCTTTCTCGAAATTTTACCCAAAGATCTTGCTTTAAGACTTTTCTTAGAATGGCACTGGTTTGGGTTTTTTTTTTCTCTTCTAAATTAGCAAAAAGACTTTACATACAAATGTAAATATTTAGTGATAGGAATAAACCAATGTGCTAATAGTTCATATGGTTCACATGGCTTTAAGTGGCAGAATCTAACAATTTAGCTTATACTTATTCTTTTAACTGTCTACAATGAGAACAAATTGCTTTTGTTGGTAAGGGAGAAAAGCAGAAGTTATTTTCTTAATGTTAATAAAAGTTGATATCATTACATGGCAAAACCCATTGTAAACAAAGTCAACACCAACAAACTAGGAGAGACCATTTGCAATGTGCATCAGGCACAAAGGACTGACGTCACTAATAATTTTTTTTGATCTCTTAAAAACAAAAAAGGCCCCGAAACCTGACAATTAAATGTGAAAAAGCAAGAAACAGCTACTTGATCCCCACTCCCTAACCACACGATCTCATCTACGTTGGGCACGGCAAGTGTCCTCCAGGCACGCTGCTTGTGTCCCTGGCGCCCTGCTGGAGGTGGGCTCACCTGACATGCATGTCTGAAGAGCTGCAGGGCCCGCTGGTCCAGCTCTCCCTTGCACAGCACGTGGGAGCGCAGGTATAGGAGGGCGTTCAGCAGCAGCTGTTCTCGGCTTGTGCAGGGGCTCTGGCCCTTCTCTTCCAGCTCCCGTCCTCCCGAGCGCTTGAGTATCAGCTTGCTGAGGCCACACAGCACCTCCTCCGACTTCACAGAGCACAGAGCGTCTGCGTGGGCATAGTAGGTAGGGAAGGCAGGGCCCACCGATGGGAAAGCCAGCAGGGATGTGGCCAGGGCCCCCAGCCTGTCTGCGCCAGCCAGGCCACCCTGAAGCGAGGCATGGACCTCGCCCGCCACCAGCCGCATGCCGTGCTGCAGCTGCAGTATGGAGGCCTGCAGCGGGGCCGTGGCGTCTGGGTACAGGGCAAACTCCTCGGCCAGCCGCCTCCGGAACTGATGGTGCGACTGCTGCCAGGAGGCCTCCTCCTTCAAAAGGTTCTGGGCCACCTGGGCGGCCCGAGGTCCATCCGAGCGCAGGGCCTGCAGGAGCCGCGTGAGCAGATCTTGAACGGCGGTGGCCTGGGCAATGCTACTGACGTAGTGGTGGATTTCCTGCACCAGGGCCTCATATGTAGGCAGCGGGGGCCGGCAGGCCTGCTTCTTGGACAGGCTGCAGATTAAGTTCTCCAGCTGATCAATTCTCTGGCGAAGCAACCTAAAGGCAAATCAACACCATATGCAAATTCCATTAAAAGCAAAATAACAAATCTAGACTGAGCTCTTGGGAAATGGAAGGCATTTCAGATTCTGAGACATACAATGATGAAATACTGACAATTACAATGAGAATGGATTATACATCTACAGCATTTACCGTGTGTAACCCATGTTGTCAAGCACTCTGGATGTGCATCTCATTGAAGCAGGCACTACCATCCTGCTTTTACAGACAGGGCACTGCAGTGTAAGGCACTGAGTGGTTTACCCAAGGTCTAAAGCTGGTGGAACTCAGATCCCACTAAATAGTACTTCCTAAGGTAACAGATCCCCTGGTGCCTGTCATCGCACCCAACTCCTTCCACACTGAGAGCAAGTTCTGCTTTCAACCCTCCTGGCTCCAGAGAAGTCCTCCCACTCCTTTCACAGAGTATATTTTTCCTGATTATAACTGGGGCTTTGGGATCTACTTGCTAATAGAGCTCACATATGTAGAGCATAGCCTCAGGTTAACACTGTAATGACACTGCAAAATGTCTTTTTAAAAGAAGATTCTAGCTGATAATCTCAAGTTCAAATAATCATCACTCTACAGTGTTACCTGATGTGAGGGTGAGAATGACTGAAGATGACTTCATCTTCCAGGTCTCTTCCAGTCTGCAGCTGGAATGAGAGGTTCCGGGTCTTCCACTCACACTGCAGCTGGTGTAACTAGCAGAAAAGGAGAGACTGGTCTGCTGCGCCCAGCTAGGACCAGGCCTGAGACACACAGCCCTGAGGGAGGGTCGCTCCCTGGATGGAAGGAACCTGGGTTCCTGAATGACACAACAGTTGTGGGGTGGGTTCTGCTCCACTAATCTGGACCACTCACCTCAGAGCTGTCAGGTGAAAAGAAACTATCTCACTGATGCCAATGAACTACTGAATCTCTGCTACTGCAGCCTGCCCTTCACCCCAACTAATTTAATTTTCCTTCCTCAAAATATAGGTCCGCTATATCACCATTTAACATACTCAGTTCCTGAGCTTGGTTGGGAGTTCAAATAGCAAGAAGTACATCACCCTATCTGAATCTACCTAATTCTTGAGTTTTGGATAACAAACACCAACAGTTCAAAACCTAAGGTCTACTCATTGTTGTTTAGTCACCAAGTTGTGTCAGGTTTTTTGTGACCCCATGGACTGTAGGCCGCCAGGCTCCTCTGTCCATGAGGATCCTCCAGGCAAGAATACTGGAGTGGGTTGCCATGCCCTTCTCCGAGGGATCTTCTTAATTCAGGGATCGAACCCACGTTTCCTGTGTCTCCTGCACTGGTAGACAGATCCTTTACCAATGAGCCACCTGGGATGCCCTTAAGGAATACTATACCCTGTCTAAATAAGTTACTCAAATCCAAATATCCAAAACTTAATCTAGGTAGAGGGATCCAGATGGTGAGGGATACTATGAGTGTCTAGGAGAGCCTATCTATCAGTGGCATATAACCAGCATGGTGGTTATATAACCCCTTGTGGTGCCTGATCCTACTCGGAGGAACCCATAGACAGGACAACACAGTCTTTAGAGCACACTCCTGGAATGTCGCAGGGTAGCTTGTGCACATCACCCCCCTGTGCTCTGAGAATCCAGAAGGGAGTAAAAGGAGTAATACACTAAGCAAAGCCAGCCCGTCAGGATGCAGCCCACACTCCAACCCTCCTTCCATACCTCTTCCTTGGCGTACTTGAGCTTGTACTCCCTCTTCACAGCGGGGTCAAAGCGCGCCTGGGGAAGCCAGGTCTGGATCTGGAGCAGGCCCAGGCTCACCCACAGGCTCCCACGGCGGGCTGGCTCGGGCAGGTCACCCTTGCCCTCCACCTCCCCGAACAAGTGGCGCAGAGAGGTAAGCAGGAGACACAGCAGCTCCTTGGGCAGCGCCTCTTGCCTGGCCAGGTCCCCAAGAGTCTCGCCCACGTGCTGGAAGGCCTGGCTATCCCTGAGCAGCAGCTGCCTGCAGTTGTGCACATGCTCTTGCTGCCGGGGCTCGGGGAGCAACTCCGCCAGGCCGGCCAGATGCCGGCACAGCACCAGGCCCTGGAGCTGGGCATCAGTGCGTCTGCAGGGACAAGGGAGCACTTACTGGGGTCTGCACTGCAGTTACAGGCATTTCTTTCTTACACTAGCATTCGTCCTTCCAGAAAACAGCAAGGCAGACTACACTGCTCTCCAGACTACACCTGGAGATGAATTTCTATTCTCGATCTGATATGGTTTTCTAGGCACCACCCTCTTGGTGACAATACACTGAGAGCTGGCAGAGGGGCTGGCCAGCTCATAGCAGTCTCTGTCATGGACTGAAAACCTGCTCATTCAGCCAAAAAACACCTTTCCTCAACCCACCGGAAATAGCCACTACCCAAACAAGCTCTGACCGAGGTCCCCATGACACACCCTGGAGGAAAAATGGGAGCTGTACCGTCTACCCAGGGAGAGGGAATACCTGAACTCTGCCACCACCGGGACAGCCATGTTGGTCCAGAGCATCGAGCTGACATCCCGGAGCTGCTGGCACCTCTCGACCCACTCCCCCAGGGTGACGTGCGAGGATGACAGGATGGGGAGGCCGCTCACATCCCAGGGACTTGCTCTACAGCTGCTGGTCACGATCTCAATGCAGCATTTGGAGAACACGGCTCTACTGAGACTGCCGGGACCCTGAGGGAGGGAGAGGAGTCAAGTTAACTTTTAGAAATTAACTAACGGGGTTTCAACAAGCAGCACTGGGGCACCTCAGGTTGTCAGGAACAGGTAACCATCATCCTGAGACAGGACCAGACTGGCAGAGTGGGGTCGGGTGCAGTGGGCCCTTCAAGGACTCCATTCTCTATGAACGAAGAGCAGGGGTTGCTTTTGTCAAGCAGGAGAAAATCCCTCACACCTAGGCATCAGGAAGACCACTTGTGCGGCAGGACTGAGGGCACACTGCAGGAAGGTGAGACTTGGAGGCAGGGGAAAGTGTTGGAAGACAAACAGATGAGCCAGAGGGACAAGCCTCTGCTTCCTGGACTGTTAACCTGGGACACAGGAATAGTGTCCATGACAACAGGTTAGGGGTGAGATCCACAGGAAAGCAAACCTCAACTGCATGCAACTCTTGGTGATCCGTAAGGTTTAACACTAAAGGCTTTGATATATCTTATACTAAAGGAATCAATTTTGATATAGGAATGGAACAGAGCTGAGTCCTACACCCATGAAAACTTGTGAGAATAAACTGCTGTGTCAAAAGTGGTGAAACTAGTGTTGTTAATACTGCTTTTGGATATATTTGTTTGTAGAAGATAAAAAATGTACATCCCTACCTCACAAAAGAAGATATTCTGATGAGACTGACATACACATAAATATGAACAAATGTTTTTAACTCTGGGTAGTGAAGAAAGACTTATTTAAAAGCATATCAAAGCCAGAAAGTAGAAAGTGGCTGGTGTATTTGAAAACTATAAAACGTGTGTGATATAAGAAAACATCTTCAAACCTGCAAGACAATAGAACACTAGAAATACATTTCCAACCATGTTAGGTGAAGGTTTAATATGCATAATATATAATGAGATCTTCATTAATAAAATGACGTTTAATGATCCTTTTTAAAGAAAATGGGCAATAAACATGACTGGAAAATTCAGAGAAAGAAATAAAAACAAACAATATACATATGTAAAGATGCTCTATCTCGATAAAAATCAAAGGAATACAAATTAAAACAAGTTCTAAAGTGAACGACTGGTAATAATTCAAAGTATTAATGATACCAAGTGGAGCAAAGATATGGAAACACAGGATATGAGAAGTGATCCCTACTTCATGTCTTCCCTCTTCACCATCTCCTAGCAGGAAGAGTGAAAAACAAAACCTACTTCCCTAGATGTTCTGATAACATACATAAATCTCTTTAAATGTGCAGACACTGTGGCCAAGGGTTAAATCCCAAGCCTTATCACAATCCATGGAAATAGCAGATAAGTAGACAAAGGCTTATACAAGGGTAGCTGATGCAGGGGTGCTTGCTATAGGAAGCAAGAGGATAGGCAAGAAATCTCAATGCTTATCAATAAGAAAGTGATAAAATGCGTTGCAGCACAGCAGTACAGTGGAATATCTTAAAAAGAATAAGCTGGGTGACACGTGCAAATTTTCATGACATACTATGTGAACCAAGGAAGTAGCCTTGCTTTTGATTAGACATGAGAAATTTTTTCTACTGTCAAACATGTTTATAATTTTCTGCCAACAAACCTTTAATGTGGGGTCCAGAAGAGATCTGGGTGTCTCCCTCTGCTGTTCACCAGGCAGAGGGTTCCACGTCAGCCAGTACTCTGGATGTGTGGTCACGGTGCTGCTCCAGAAGGACGTAAATGTGGAATTAAATAACTCGGACCACAAAGAGATCCTTTCTTCAGCAGTCATCTAGAGATAAAGAATTAACCAGATAAGAGAGTATTCGAGAAAGATTCTATAAATCCAGTTATAAGGTCTCTGTCTTGTAACATCATCCAGAACATGGATTTAAAGATTATTAATCCTAGTGTTTCTGATTTTCTGCCACCGCAGTCATCATAGTCACATTATTTAACCTATTTATACTTGGATAAAACACGAGATCTGATTTTGTAAGAGTGCATGCTGCTGCTGCTGCTAAGTCACTTCAGTTGTGTCCAACTCTGTGCGACCCAGAGACGGCCTCTTACCAGGATTCTCTGTCCCTGGGATTCTCCAGGCAAGAACACTGGAGTGGGTTGCCATTTCCTTCTCCAATGCATGAAAGTGAAAAGTGAAAGTGAAGTCGCTCAGTCATGTCCAACTCTTAGCGACCCCATGGACTGCAGCCTACCAGGCTCCTCCATCCATGAGATTTTCCAGGCAAGAGTACTGGAGTGGGGTGCCATTGCCTTCTCCAAAGAGTGCATGTGAAAATGTAATTAAAATAATCACATAATTATGTATCAAAATAAATAAAACATTATCCAGAAAAATTTAAGGTTGTACTAATGAAGTAATAGTAACTACAATTTACCACTATTCATATTCAACAAGTTACTCTCTATGGAAGAGTAAAAAACACTGATAATACATTTTTGAGCAAATAAAATAAAAATTAGCAAATATTTTAGCCTTATTTAACTGGAAACCAAATGGAATGAAACTGTGATAAGAGCAGGAAAATGTCTAGACTATTACTGCAAAAAACATTCAAAGTTCTCCCCTTTGAAACTTAATTCAGAAAAGATTAGTTTTACAACATGCAATTTTTAAGATTATTCTGCAATGTTCTGCAACCAGTGTGCCACAGAAAATCTAATCAGTTCACAGCGCAAAGGAGGCTTTTTAATTTTGACTTTGATTTTTACCTCTGGATGGTGCACTAAGGACCAAAAGTCTCGAAGCTCTTGAGGAGCAACTGGTGTGTGCTTAAGACAAAATGTGATGTGACGGCTTATCTCCTCATCTATCTGAGGCTGCTGGTGTTTGCTTGACCTGCTCAAGAAATAGAGAGGGGGAGAGAGTGAGCTGTGGGCTTTCCATGCACTGTTAGAAAACTGCCATGGAAAGGGAGATGGAACACACACAAAATAGGCAAATAATCAAGAATTTCTGGCTTTCCAAAGTGGCAAATGACCTCCCTCTGCTTCAGCAACTACTCCCCCTCAAGACATGGCTGTGCTTTGTTTTTAATGTAGGATACACAGAATAACCTTCCAAGAAAATAAGCTGCCCCAAAGGAAAAAAACCTGAAGGATGGCTCACCTTCTCAGACAAGCCTGTGTCATAAAATCAGCTGTGACTTTATACTGCCAAAGCACAGCCAGGTATTCCATCACAGGCCACAGCTGAACACTCCTGGTGAGCTGGATTAAGGTGCTAAAATCTGGCTGCAACAGGAAGGAAGCTTCACTGTGCTTCTTCTCCAGAAAACCAAGTGAAATTCCTCTGGCTTTTAGTTCTAAATGCTGAGCATTCACAAGATTCTTCAATGCATCTGGACAAAAAGATACACAGCAGTCAGTGGCCAGGCTCAGACTTCCAACAGCCAGTTATGTGACTATGAGCTTGAGTTCAACTTCACCTGAGCTTGAGTTTCTCATGTGTTAAATAATGCTATTAATACCTGCACAATTCCAATGACAGAATTAAATAATGTATGTAAAGTTTAACCTTATGCCTGACACTTATTTAGTGGTCACTACAGTATTCAGGGTTGGGTGGGTGGGGGGGAATAGAAGGAGAATATCTAAGGGAGAACTTTTTAAAACTTACAAAGAAAAAGAAAAAAACAACAACTTATTGGCTGCAGAGGACATGCTTAGAACCACTGTCAGCTAGCCACACACCTGAATCGACATCTTCCAGAACATTAGCTCGGAGGACCAACCCCCAGGCCTGGAGGAGACTTTTCTTTAATGTCCCTTCAGATGCAACCACTTGGAGCCGACTAATGTCTTCCTGCCATCCACTCTCCCCAAGAGCAGGCATCCACTCTCTGATGGTAAGAGCTTTGTTAAAGACCTTCAGTTGTGAAAAACACTCTACGACCAGCTCGTCCTGAAACAATAAAACCCAGGAGAGCCTATTACAGAGGAGAAAAGTGGTTTTCTTTAGAAGCCTATTCATGTCTGAAAAAGTTTTTATGTTTCCTCGATGCTTCTACAAACATAAAGTTGGTTTACTCCTATTGCTCTAAGGATATTTTACGGTAATAAACTTAGAAGTCTGCTCAACCTTAAAAGTCTCAAGACTAAGTAAAACAATAACACTTAACAAATCAGTAAATAGTGCTCATTGAACATTCAAAAATTTGCAGGCAGGGCTGAGTCTAGTTGAATGGCAGTGCCCACATTCCAAGAGAGCTTCAGAAGAGGTCAAACCTTTGTGTTTACTACATGGTTCCAGACTGTACCTTAAATGGGAAGGGTCGTCCCAGGA
>NW_011494607.1:8862029-8883474 GCF_000754665.1 Bison bison bison
ACTTCTGCAACTTCTTTACACCTGCAAATCCACCAGTTGGGCTCTCCAAGCAATTCTGAATATGTTCTGAAACGGTCTGAACCTCTCTGTAGTATCTTTAGCAGAGGAGATAAAGGGGCAGAAGGGAGGTGAGGAAAGGGGGAAGTGCTGGATATTAAGGGGCACTGTATATACTTTATACTAGATTTACATTCACTGACAAGTCAAGGAGGGAGCAAACCAAAGTAGAGTAAGAACAAACACATTTCCTTTCCAAACATCAATCCTGTAGATACTGACGCTGTTTCTCTAAATACGAGTCTTACTTGTCTTCATGGTTCATCAGGAGTTGGGGGATCCGACAGACCAAATGTTTTAAAACCCAGTGCCAGTGAAGGGCGAGCAAGGCCAGGCCCGAGGCATCTACTTTTACTGTGTCGGCCACAGTCCAAAACCGGTCACGCCACCGCACAGAACCCAAGATCTAAAAACAAAGCAAATCAAGACTGCTCACAAACATCTCACAGTAAAGGACACAAAACACAGACGCCAATCGTTCACCAATACACAACGTATACATGTTAAAGATCTAGCATTTGACTGGAATATTTTTAGGGATATTAAGGCAGTCAGGCACTGTGGTTTCAATTTACATCTCCTTGATAACTAATGATATAGAAAATTTTCCAAGTTCTCAGTGGGCATTTCATTATCTTCTGAGAAGCATCTATTCAAATTCTCTTGCTCCTTTTTAAAACTGGGCTATTACTTTGGTTTAAACAATTTATATACAAGTTATAAACAGTGTCTCCTAGTGTTTTCATTTTCTTAAAGCTATTAAGAAACAATTTTAATTTTGGCAAAATTGAATTCATCAATTTTTCTTTTATGAAGAATGCCCTGAAATCTTTGCCTCAAGCTGTGAATATTTTCTATGTTTTCTTTTAAAGGTTTATTAACTTTAGCTTTTAGACATAGCTCTATAATCCATTTTGATGTTAACTTTTCTGACATAAGGCAGGGGTAAAGGCTCATATTTATAATATCGATATCTAGTTTTTTCATCACCATTTGTTAAAGAGCAGTTTCCCTCATTAAATTAATTCACCATATATTAACATTTGAGGGTCTATTTCTGAATTCTCTTTTATTTCATTAGTCTATGTCTATCTTTATGACAATAACTACTGTTTTCATTAATGTAGTGTTGTAATGCAAAAATCAGGTACTCTGAGTTTCCAATACTGCTGTTCTTCTAATTATGTATTTTTATGGCAAAGTAGCAATGGCACCCCACTCCAGTACTCTTGCCTGGAAAATCTCATGGACGGAGGGGCCTGGTAGGCTGCAGTCCATGGGGTCGCTAGGAGTCGGACACGACTGAGCAACTTCATTTTCACTTTTCACTTTCATGCATTGGAGAAGGAAATGGCAACCCACTCCAGTGTTCTTGCCTGGAGAATCCCAGGGATGGGGGAGCCTAGTGGCTGCCATCTATGGGGTCGCACAGAGTCGGACACGACTGAAGCGACTTAGCAGCAGCAGCAGCCTCCAGATTAGTGATAATCTTTCAGGTTCTATGATGTCAAAGCTATTTTCATAATAATATCATATTATTTGTCCTCTTTACTATGGTGACATCTGCACTGATGGTACTAAAAAAAAGGGCAGGGGCTGGGGAGGCAGACAAACTGTGATTGGGTGTCTGGCAAACAGCATGTAGAAAATGAATGAAGTCAATCTATCAATTCAAGGAAAGCAAGATTGCCGAAAATAAAACTCAAAACTTTTAAGCAAAGCTCAGAACTCTGAAAAACCAAGAGCTTGACAAATTTCTAATACTCAAAGATTTTCTGATGAAGTCTGTGGTAATTTTTCAAGAGTACGACTTAATTTATATTGGAAAATGAAATGTGTCAACATTTGGAACATCTGATAACTCACTTAAGAATACTTTCCAAATTACCAATGCACAAGCTGCAAATATACAAGGGCAACATGCAAGGATAAAGTCCATCCAAAGTGTATGCCAGGCCGTGAATTTTAACACATGACAAGATCACTATATTTTTTCAAATTCCACATAATAAGTAACCTTTACAAAACTATCGCTTGTCAAGCTGTGGTATAGGATCAAAGGACATTCACAATTACATGGGAATGTTTATTAAACTAGCCTTCACTTTCTAAGCTCTTAACAACATGAAATAGAGGTCAGCTTCTCTTCACGAACTTCAACCCATACAACATAGAGAGCAAATCAGGGACAGGTGTTGAGAAACCAGCTTTCATTCTGTTAAGCCAGACATGAAGAGAGTTGCAGAAATGTAACACAGTTTTGTTTTGGAAAATGGTTGGTTTTTTCATTAAAAATGTTATTCATGTTAACATGAATTTGTTACTGGGTTTTTAAACAGACTAACACATAATTTTTTACATTTCTCAGATTTATTTCCTAATACAGTAAATATACATGTAACCACACAAGCAAAAGTTCTTTGAGATTTGGGGATGGGGGGGGCGGGTCTTGAGACTAAAAAGTTTAAGACCTACAATTCTAATTTATCACAATTACTGGAATAATCTGCATTCAATCCCAGTTTAGTCCACATGTGACAATCATGTCTAAGAAGGTTTAAGTGAACTAAAATATAACTTAAAATTATGATTTTTAGCAACAAGTGGATGGACAAACAAGTTATAGTATGTATACATTCAGTGGACTATTGGCAATAAAAAGGAAAGAACTGAGACACAAAACAATATGGATGTGTTGCAAGATGATTTTAAATGAAAGTGGACAGATAAAAACAATATAAAATGCCAGATATAGAAATATAAAAGCAATAGAAAATGCTGCAATAACAGAAAGCAGATCAATGGGTACCTGCTAGAGGTGGAGGGCAGAAAAAAGGAAAACAGAAGACGAAAGGTTTGAGGGTGATGGATGGGTTCACTGTCATGATTGTAGTAATGGCGTCACATGTATACACAGGTCAAAACATAAATTTGTACACTTTAAACATGTGCGATTTATTATCTCAATCACACCCTTATATAGCTTTAAAATATGTGTATCTATTTAAAATTCACAAGAACAATTTCTCAAATAATATTGGACATATGACTATACTGTAGTTGTTCCCCTCAAAATCTTTATGCCAAGAAATATGTCGCTTAAAAGAAAAACAGGTATATCTCTCACCTCGTTAACACCGGCATCAGACACCATGCCCTGAGAGGACTGGACCCAGAGCCCGATTAACGCATCACAAAGTTCAAAGAAAGCAGCAAGGTTGACCACGATTTCATGGGGCAGGCTATGATAGCTCTCTGGATCTTAGAGTTGGCATAAATAAGAACATTCGATCAGTTTTAATTCTGTGGACATTTTCAAAATTAACAGCACTCTAGAACTTAACATTATCCTCAGTCAAGGTCAAAGTTGAAAGCAAATTTTTGCCTATTAAGTTAGCAAGTTAGGCATGTATACGTAGAGATGTTCATGTCTCAATTTTTTAAAAAAAAGGATTTGTTTAAATACAAAACAAATTCTAAGATATTACATATATGACCAGATGGATAGATAACAGGAAGATATGAGAAGATATAAACGAATCTCTTCTATTAACAGTGGCTACTGCAAGAGTAAATTTTTTCCATTTTTATGCTTCTACAGTTTGAATATTTTCCAAGAAATACCATTATCTTTTCAATTGGAAAAAAAAAAAAAGGAAGGCGGAAGAAAAGAACCCATAACCAAATGCTTATGAGCTCTTACTTTTGAGCCAAGAGACCAGGTCTCAAGCTCGGGCTCTGCTACTTGCTAGAGATGTGACCCAGAGCATCTCTGTGCTTCCCCTTCCTCACTCAAGAGACTCACCTCATGGTGGCCAAAAAAATAAATAAATAAATGAGATCAAGGACATGAAAAAAGCACTTAGTCAAAAATACCGAGTAAAGGAAGATGTCAAAATCAGGCCACCAAATCAAAAGGAATCAGTAGCATGGCAGCACCTGAGGAACCCCTCACCATCAGGAGCATCATGCAGCCCAATGTGTAACTGAAGAAGGTAAAGGCAACATCCTTACCTTTATGGAATTCAAAGGACAATCTCAAAACACTGTTTCTTAACTTTTTGCCACCAATAGAAACCAAATTTGCTTCAGTAAAAATCCGCTTTTCCCGGTCGAAATATATGATGGTCCTGAAATGAGATTCCACAATTAACACACAGTGATCAGTTCATAATACTTACTATAGCCTCTACCTGCTGAATCCTAAGAACCCTTGGAACATCAATTTCCCTCAGTGTGTCACTCCCCTCAGGCCTCTGCAAATTCTGGATTAGAGATGGGCAGTGACAAAGATGACTAAGCTGGCGGGCCCACTGTGTTGCTCTGCCATGATCTGACAAACTGCACTGTGGACTCCTGACACTGGCCATCATAGGGAATTCCCTGGCAGTTCAGTGGCTGGGACTCGGTGCTTTCACTGCTACGACCCACGTTCAATCCCTGGTCAGTGAACTAAGATTTCGAAAGCCTCTCAGTGCAGCAACCCCCCACCCAAAAAAACCCCAAACCAGCCATCATACAATTAATCTGCAATGTTAGAAGTTACCCGGGGAGGAGGATGAGGGAGTTGCTGGGGGGAAGGGACAAGGGGTCCTCTGAGGTGTTACTACATATCCCATGAGTGAGTTCACTTTGTGAAAATTCACCAAAACAATATATAGTCATCATTAGTGGCACTTTTCTGTAAAGCATGATACACCTCAGTTACAAAATTATTTCTCTAAATCTCTTACACTGATGGACAATTAAAAAGCATTACTGGTCATTACATTAAACAGTGAGAAATGACTTATGAAACAATTATGTAAATTTATACTATATGTGACTATGTACGTAGACCTTCACCATTTGATGGGACAGACGGTTGAGGAAAGAACTTGTGAAAATGCAGGAAGCTATTGGAAATCACACAGAAAAGAGTGGAAACACAGCTATCCTGTGATAAAAGATTAACCATAAAACAAATCCCACTACTGATACTTCCCAGTGTATCTATTAATAAGCACCCTGTAGAACCTGCCGATTCAAAGGCACTAGGACATCACGGTCAGAATGACTTTTCGCTGTGCGTAGAGCTTGAAGGAGAGGTGGTAACAAAGGCAACCACGTCAGACGCTCAGCACTCCTCAGATTCAGAAAAGTAAATACACATAAACTGTATTCCTAGGCGATGTGGGTTCGGTCCCTGAGTTGGGAATATCCCCTGGAAAAAGAAATTGCAACCCACTCCAGTATTCCTGCCTGGGAAAATTACATGGACAGAGGAGCCTGGTGGCCTACAGTCCATGGGGTCACAAAAGAGTCAAGCATGACTTAGCCATTAAACAACAATTTGTGAAGTCACAAGGTACAGTGAGGCAAACAGTGCCCACAATAGTAGCTTCACCTACTTGTTTGCAACAGACTCTAAAAGGGCAAAGAGCTGCTCAGGCTGGTCTGTCTGTGGGTCAAAGTCCATCGCATTTCTGATGATGTCCATGGCCTGCATGTTCCATCGGGGATCCAGAGGGATCACGGATTCATCTGGTTTAAGGAACAAAAGAAAAGGTAGAATTCTGGAGTTAAACTCCCTGTCTGGCAAATTTCACTGTTTTACTTTGATCACACAGAGTCTTGCTGGGGAGGAGAAACGGAAATGGTTCAATCCATGACAGTTCCAAAACCAATGCATTCACTTGCTGAGGTCCCATTACTGGTTGGAAAAGAATTCATGGACTCAGTTACCCAATCTTTTGCCATTAACCATAAGAAAACTAACTTCCATGGCAGAAAATGAATGAACACACCTCAGTAATTTGCCTTTAATAAGAAAAACAACTCAAGATTATTTTGCTTAAAACCCATTTCTTTATAATCACAGGATATGCTGCTGCCACCTCTGCTCCTTTGGCTCAAACTTGGTATCAAAATCTCTCTGTACAGCAGCAGCCATCAGACTCTGACCTGTTCCAGAGGTGGAGATTCTAGTGGAAGGAGGCATGACAAAACGATGGGAATGTTAATTTGAGGGTGGCTGGGTGGCTCAATGGAGTACTTCAAGCTCCAAAGGCGTCCACAATACAGCAGACTAACAAATGCCTACTGTGAATAGCAAGGTACAGTGGGGGACCTATATCCCCAAATCTAGCAAGGCTACATGATCCAGAGCTACTCAGCTGAAAAGGAAAAGGAAGATGAGCCAATCAGTGGGCAAGCCAAGGCTGCTGCGAAGGGAATCGACCACTCTACTCTAGAACTACGTTCCCAGACCAAAGTTCCTTCATGAATGGAAAGCCATAATTCAGTTCAGCCACAATCTGACTCTGACATTATTTTTCTCTATCATTTGATTTCTGCCCAACCATCTACCCCACTACCTTCAGTGTACACAAGGTAGTCATATGTATATGTAAGATTATAATTATATAAACATAAGGCTTAGCACAAAAGCATCATGCACACTTTTTTTCTAAACCAAATGGGTAATAGCATGTTTTAATAAATGTCAGATGAAAACTGAGAAATTCTGAATACCTCATTTGATTAGTTTGGATGACTATTCCTTTTATCATTGTGTTTTGTTTTGTAACTTTGAATTTAAGACTTTATAACTTCATCATTAAGGTTTTCTGAAGAAACTGAATGTGTACTATTTTACCTTCATCTCAAAAGAGATCACAGTTTAAAACCCTTTCTGTTAACAGTACTTACTAATACATCACAGACTATTGTAAGTTGAAGGGGCCCCAGAAGAATGAATTTGATTCCCTTATTTTTTCAAACAAAGGCAGCTGAGTATGAATGATGGACCCAGAATCAAGAAGCCTGTTTGTGGCCAAGTTGGGACTGGAGCCTAGACTTCCAACTCCTGTGTTCTTCCCACTACACTGTGTCATCATCCTTTATCAGAAACTGGAGAATCAAGACACAGTTTTGAAAAAAGCAGCAGAATATGCATCTGGATACTCTGAGTCTTCTTTTAAAAACTGTTACAAGTGGGAGCTCTGACAGATCTTTTCCCCAAGAACTCAATGGACAAGATTGCTGAGAGCTAGAAATCAAGGCAGGTGCAGTACCTGTTACATTTGGTTGTAATATTTTGATGACATTACTGACCCCAGATGAGAGAGAATTTGAGTAAAAATTCCTAAGAGCTGCAGCACTGGCTTCCAAATGAATCTTTATCAACTCTGTGGAGGAAGGAGAAGCAGATGTTAGTTATCCTCTAGAGTAGTGCCGTCCATTCGAGCTTTCTGTTCTACAGCTGCTGTCACAGTGGCCACGTCACAGGTTATCTTTTAGTAGCTACCCGTGTCTAGCAGCTATCACACAGGAGAAAGCAGGTGAGAATATGTATCCAATTTCCCTCTACACATATTTAGACATCACATGTACCACCCAATAATACACACATACACTGGCTTATCTATAAATTCTCCTAGAGTAGAAAAACTCATATAAACTCAATTACTTTAGTCAACAAGTTCTACCCACAAATTCTTGTACTTTAAAACCTTTAAAGCTACTTAGAATGAAAAACGTACAAAGAAATTAAGAATGATCATTTAGACCACTTTCCCGAACGAAATAAGATTAGAATCTCATGTACTTTTATGGGAAGTAAATTTACCAAAAGCAACCCTTTTCCAGAAAGAATGCATGTGCAACAGAGTAAGTACAGGGAAAAAAAAAAAAAAAGCAGGCTGTTCAAAAACTTAAAAGTAACATAATACAGTATATTTTCCTTCTGGATTTGATAGAAGGCTGGACAGATCCTGAAATGCTGAGGTTTACATGGGGAAAAGTTTCTCTTAGGGAAAACCCAGGGTAGATGTGTACCTTAATGTTTTAACAATTAAATAAACAATAATGCTAAGTCATAAACATCCTGCTAGGAGCTTCCCCAGATGTAATTTTAACTGTGTAGTTGAAGAGAAAAACAACTGCTGAGTTATGAAAGCAGGGTATGCGTACATAAATTCCCTCATCACACAAATTAAGTTTCTTTACTCACCAAGCCCCTGTGGCATATTCTTGGCTAAATGATAAAGCCATTTAACTCTGAGCATCCAGTCTTGATTGGTTGCTCTTTCTATGAGCAATTTAACAGCCACAGCTAGAGCATCTGGTTCATCAAGCCAATAAGTATCCACTTCAACTGAAGTGAACTTTAAGTTCTCCGGGTGGGAGGACTGCATAATTTTCTCTAAGTCTGCCAAAGTAAGAGGCTGAATCCTGAAATTCATTACAATAGACAAAGTTAGTATTAGGGTTAAATCTTCATTTCATATTTCAAAGAACCAAGACAAGTAACTTTATAATTAATCTATCAAAGAGTTAACAAGGAATATATAAGTTCCCTCCAAAGAGGGAAAATCAAAACATGTACTTATAATAAATAATAAATAGGGAGCAATATCACAACAAACAATGAAACTAGGTGGAAAATGATGATGTAACATTATGGTCAAATATACTGGGTCGTGACCATGACCATCTAAAAAAAGAGAGAGGGAGAAAGAGAGGGAAGGAGGAAAGCAGGAAGGAAGGGAGGGAGGGAGGGAGGAAAAGTCAAGAGAGACACACACAAGCTTAAGGCTCCGCTAACCTTGCCCAGTTGCTTGTTTTCATGCTCAGCCTGTTGAGACAATACGCTAAGATCTGCCCGTCGCCTCGGACTTTAGAGAGGTGAGAATCTTCTGTAGTGAAGACAGCCGAGGGCAGAGAATCTGGCCACAGCCCCAAGGCAAGAAGGGAGCTGCCCCAGGTTTCGTGTGCTTGCAGCGAAGAAACATGTTTCTCTAGGAGAGCCTGCACGAGCTTGTGGGAGACAGAAACACATGGTGTACAGTCCCCAAGATAAAGTGCTCTTATCGAAAACTAGTGGAGTAATTAATGGCAGTCTTCTAGGCTCCCTGTGAGCCTCTCAACAGTCAAGACACATTTCTCAATACACAACATGACAAAATTTCACTTTTTCTGCTGAGAGGCAAGTTTCAAGGCATATTTAATCACATTTACGCTATTTTCCAGAAAAGTGCCTGGATACCCGATCTGTTACAGTATAACTGCAGGTGAGCTCTCTAAGGCCATTAAAGTTGCTGCCAGCAGAGCATCCTCCTACCTCCTATAGTGTTGTACTGCAGAAAACTGTGTCAGACACCTCACATACCTGCTGGTTTGCTGGGGAAGCCTGGGAGCGGACATATGCTTCCCAGCACGCTTTAGAAAATGCGCTGTCTAAGCTCAGGCCTCGCTGCAGATACTGCACGATGAGTGAGGCTGTCTGAATGAGGTTTGACACCGAGGACGCTGGAGAAGCTGTAAAGAAGAAACGGTGCCATCCGTAAGCAACAGATTCTGCAAAGTCTCCAGAGAAAATGGACAAATTTCATCTTTACATCAAACTTCCACCTGGGCACTTATCTCAGAAAGCCTTCCAAGTGGACTCCAGGGGGCTCACTAGTGAACTCAGTGAACCTGCGAGAACATTCATTCACGTTCGTTCCCTGCTAGCCTGCCTCCCCCACTCCCTCTCAGGGAGCAGCACGTTGTGAGGAAGTGACCGATGACTTAAACATGATAAAGCCTGGCCATATACACCCTCGACCTAAAGCTGATGAACATGGCACCAAAAAGCACCAGGGGCTTTGAAATCCAACTCAGTTGTCATTATTAACTGTGTGGCTTTCCCAAATTACTCAACCTCTCAGTCTCATCTGTAAAATGGAAACATAGCTTGCAGAACTAATATGAGGCTTAAATAAGCAGCCAACATTGTACCTAACACAGAGTAGTTTACTTAATAAATAACATTTCATTGTTATTATTACTGCCCTTTCTTGTATCTTTGGACATTTAGAAGAAGTAATATCTGTTTTAAACAATTCCAAGTTCCCTCTTTATTCAGCCTTCAAGAGATTCAATGATGACCGTGAAAGATTTTCAGGACAACCTTCACCAATCTCAGTGTCACAAGTAATATTCTTCCAAGTGTGGGCCTCTGACTGCATGCCTCAGAATTCCCTGAGAAGCTTCTTGATATGGTGATTCCTGGGGCTCACCCAGACCAGCGGAACCCAATCTCTTGGTGGGCAGGGGCAGAAGAAGAGTAGCCAGTACATCTGTATTATTAATAGGCTTTCTAGGTCATTTCCATCTCGATGTACACTATATGCAAGAACTCCTAGACTAGCAGTCAAGTGGAACGACATGAACTTCCAGAGGAATAAACCCTGCAGAGGACTGGAAGTCAAGCACCTTACCTACAACAGCACTTCGGGTCTCTGAGTGCAAAGCCAAAAGGGTGTCACACACGCTGTCCCCCACCAACCCAAGGCTGTGCAGTAGCACTTTCAGATCTAGGTCATCTGGGATGCTCCTGTCCCCGTCTCCTGAAATGTAGATTTCAAGTCCACGATTCCTCATAGCTCGGGATATTTCTCCATGAAGAGGATCCATTGAGAGAAAAAGTCTAGTAGTACAAGCAATTCAAAGGGGGAAAAAGACGTCAAAATCTCAGTGCAACCAACAGTGTAGCTCTGCAACACCTGGCAAGGGCAAAGCATATGTGGCTCATCATCAGGAGCTGGACACTGCTGGCTCAACTCACAGATGCTGCCTTCATCTGCATTCTATCCTCTAGTTCCAAGTGCATCAATACAGCAAGTCAGTTTCTCTAAGGAACTAAGGGTTGTGTATCCACCTTGAGTGCTGAGGGCTGTAAAATTCTTACTCTCAGATATTTCCCAAATAAGCCAGTGCTAATTCATCATTCTAACTCATGTACAGAGAGAACAAAGAAGAGGAGTGTGTTCTCCAGAAACACTTAGCTTCATAATAGTCGGTGTCCATCAACTTCTGCATCTAGCCATCTGATAGCTCACCCTTACCCCCAGAACTCAACAGCTGATTCCTGCTGTTCCCTCCTTGTACCAAACCTGCTTCTTTGCCAGTTTTCCCCTTTTTCAATGAATAGCACCCCATTTACCTCATTACTCAAGCCAGAACCTTAGGTGCTATCATTGCTTCCTCCTCTTCTTAACCCACAAGCCCATCAGCAAGTCCCACTGATCTGACTGCCCTAGTGTAAGCCATCATTTTTTGCATGAACTACTGCAAAATGCTTTTAATGGGTCTCCCTGCTTCCACCCTTCACCACCAACCCTAGGCAGGGACCTCATCTTTCTGCTGACTGAGTGTATAAATATAATATGTAAGGAGGCCCTAATGCATGGCCACCTCTGATATCCAGGTTGAGACTTTGAGGCAGGAATACCTGAAATTGGGATGTGGTGTTACGGTGGGAGTGGATCCATCGATCATTCCTCTCTCACTAACAGTGAGGACACCTCCAGGTTCCAACAAAGCATTCAAACGATCCAGCACCGATGGGCTGCACAGAGAGAACCCGAATGGTGGACAGGCCTGAGTGCCACACTGACCACTGCCCTGGCTCAGGCCTCTCACTCCTCCTGACCCACCCCCCACCCCCAGACAGAATTAAGATCTCTTAGCTGATTAATACCCTTTTCCACTCCCTGAAGGCACACAGCCTAGAGAGTCATAAACGTAACTGGATTTTAATTGAGGACATTCTGAAAGTGTTCAGAATGTAGAGAAGCCCGTCATCTGCCCTGCACTGCATTCACTGTGTAGGCACAGCAGCTTCACGCTTGTCCTTTTCCTTACTTTAGAATCAAGTGGTACAATTAAGAATGCACATTTACTAAACGTCTGCTCTGTTATCAGAGCCTCCATTATAAAAATCTGTACTTCAGAATGACCCTAACAAAAGGAAGTTTTCTAAGGTTAAATGAAAACGTGTAACTCAAAGGAAGTTTTCGAAAAAATAATCCAACTTCAGTTCAGCTCAAAACTATCTGCTAGAATGAAAATCTTGCAGCTAATGACCAACTACCATTGTTCACCACAAGGGGAAGTCTACAGAATATAGCAGAGGATGTGCTTATAGTTAAGAAAACAGTGGATTAAAAACAGTAAAGCTTCCACCTGGGTTTCTACTTTGACAAGCATATCCCAAACTTTAGTCAGACCCACTCATGATTGAACAGAAGGTCCTTACTTGCAGAAGTTAACATTGTCCATCAAAAGCCAATCTCCAGACTTCAGGGCCTGAACCAACATGCTGTCAACCCATTCGAATGTGCCACGGCTGTGGCCACTGGCTGACTGCATAAGCTTCACCCCAAAGCTTCGGAACTCCTCCACAAGTTTGGCAAACTCTGAAATGTCACAGTCATAGCACTTAATTTCAAACCAGGGCAATCAAAAGCAAACAAAATAAAAAACGAACAGCTTATTAAAAGAAGGCTGGAAATGTATGGCTCAGTTCTTAAAAGTTTCATAATAAGGTAAACGTTTGAAGAAGAAAATTAGGTTTGGGGATAGAAAATACTTCTTAAGGGCTTTCTGAATGAATGGCTAGGAAAGAGTTGACTAAAGGGTGATGGAGAAGGTAAATAATCTTTACCTGTTTTAATTTCTCAAATGGCAGAAGGATAAAGCCTCCTACTTATTAATGCATTTATACCATATAAAAGTGCTATAAGTTTGCACAATGTAATTAATGGCATCAAACCAGGCTTCCTTTATAATTACCATGTCATATATAGTAACAACTGGTATTTATTTACTCTACAGTTTATATAGCCCTTTCCTGGAAATTTTTCAATTGGTCTTCCTTATTAGAAATTGATTCCAACCCTTTTTCGTATCACAAGGTAATATATTTCTGCTTCTAGCCATGAAGGATTAACAAGATTTAGACTTAACCTCACAGTGTCAACAACTAGAAACCTGGCAAACTATATGAATCACAACTACTTTCAGACACTGGAAAACAGACAGCCCAGAACTGTGACACCTAAGGGAAGGAGGCCCTATAATAGACTGGCTTTCGGCCTGAACGTAATTTCTAGATTGCAAAGCAGGGAGAGGAAACTCAAAGAGGTACTGAGATCTCACTGACTTGAGGACACAAACTGAAACTCAGGGAGATGGAGGCAACCTGAATGAGAGGCAGGATACTCAAAAGGAAAAAGTTATTCAAAGGGCTTCAGAAATCCAGAAAGAGGTCCCTGGGCCTTTGGCTCAATAATAATCTCCACGTGCAAGGGAAGGCTTAAATTCCACGTGTAAAAAATTCCAAGGAAAGAACTATTACTGGGGAGCTGTGAACTGAACAACTCCCAGAGTTCACACAGGGCTGAATAACACTCCAGTTCCCACCAATCAAAGCGAAGAGACCCCATGGAACAACTGGACCTTCAGAAGAGATTACACAGGGCCATGCCTCAAAAGAGGGGTTAATTTGACTTGGCATGCATACACAGGTTAAGAGTTTAGGGACTCTTAACTTCTAGGTGGGACTTCTAGGTGGCACTAGCGAAAAAGAACATGTCTGCATATAAGAGGTGCAGGTTTGATCCCTGGGTCAGGAAGATACCCTGAAGAAGGAAATGGCAACCCACTCCAGTATTCTTGCCTGGAAAATCCCAAGGACAGAGGAGCCTGCTGGGCTACAGTCCAAGGGGTTGCAGAGTCAGACACGACTTAGCTAAGTTGACTCTTCTTAGCACAAAGAGTCAACGGTGATTTAGCACATAAAGGAGACTCTGGCCCTGACCTTAAACAGCTTAATAGCAAGCTTGAAAAGATAAAAATGATCCAAAATCAACTCAACAGCCTTACCTGCAACTCAAAGAAACCCTCAGAACACCAAAACACAGCACTCAGCAACTTGAATAAAAATGTCTAGAATCTAATAAACATGACTAGACATATCTTCTGGCTTTTTAAAGTTACTAAGTGCTGCATTCTGATGTTAATAAAGCTATTATAAAATATTCAATATATATAAAGATTTTAAGGTAAAATATGAAACACCTAGAATATATTTTAAAAGTCATACGTGTTTATCACAGAAACATTAAAATATAAATAGTTTAAAAAAGAAGCTATTTTCAATCAAAAATAAAATAGTAGTAGACAAGTTTTACAGCCAGCCTTTTAGACTCTATTGATATCCCTAGGAAATTACTCATTATGAAAATAAATCCTAAATAAAAAGCAGTATTGAGAATGGGCTGTGAGAACTTACCCTAGATATTTAAATTTTAACTGACTTACAGAAGAAATATATACACACCAGATTTCAGGTTTTGAAGTCAGAGAGGCTTGAAACCAAAACCGAGTCTAAACACATCATAAGACGACGACACTGGGCAGGTTACCTCTATGAGCATTTATTTCCACATGTATAAAATGGAGTTATCTTTCCTTGTAATGTGGTGTTGTGAGGGTTAAAAGTAAATATATTTTATACAGTGTCCAATTCTCGATACGAATTCAATGGTGAGTTTACAATCTCTAACAGTTAAAAAATATAAAGTGATATGGGGGTGGGTCTAGTCACTAAGTCGTATCCGACCCTTGAGACCTTGTAGACTGTATCCTGTCAGGCTCCTCTGTCCATGAGATTTTGCAGGCAAGAATACTGGAGTGGGTTGCCATTTCCTTCTCCAGGGGTATCTTCCCAATCTAGAGACTGAACCCTGGTCTCCTGCACTGCAGGCAGATTCTTACTGACTGAGCTACCAAGGAAGCTATAAAATAGTAATATATGACTTCATTAAATATATCTAATAATTAATTTGAATGAATGAGTAAAGAATTTCAAATTCAAATGGTGAGTTTGAATTGGAACATGATAGATCAAATCAGTAATGAAATCACTGTCTTAACTAAGAAAGTAAACGATTTGACCCAGAGCCACGGATACAATGTTGACGCAGCTAAAAGAGGGGGGTAATTTCTTCATCCCTAGGGAATCCACTATTCCTATGGAATAACTAAGGATTCCTTAGGAATAACCCATTATGAGCAGGTTTTGGAAATAAAGGATGGCAATCTTAGTGACAAGCTTCAACTTTTAATCAATTCTCCCCTACCAGCCAAAAAGCTGCACAAGATGGGAGGTGAATGCTTCCAGATCAACTGAGGAATTTCTTCCACCTTCTATACAAAATGAATAAACACATCCAAGCTATTAATTTAGACTTCTATTCTTCAGTTTAAAAATACTCAATATTTTTGGAAATTATTAATAAGTTTAAAAAACAGGCCAAGAAAAAATAAAACCAGATTTGCATGCAAGTCACTGTGGCTGATTACTCACAAAATAAGTCAAACTCAGTAATCAATTTCTTTCCTTTGCTTAGGATCACCAATTCTGAATAGTTTACATCAGCTTCACTTTACTTTCTAGGAAACTTTCTAGTTCCAAACCTTGATTGTTAATAATCTAATCATCAAATTCATTTTTAAGAGTTGTGGGCATTGCACGTACAAATGTATTACCTGTGGATGGACATTCTATGGGCAATGCCAAGTGACTGATACACACCCCCAAAGAGACATACCTGCCTTGGAGTAGGAGTTGATTTTGTTGTTGAGTCTCTGCATAAGCAGTAACACTGCTTCCAGCTTGTTGACAATCTCCATCGTGACACCTTTACCACCTTCCCCAAGACACCTGGGCTTATACGTCAGAAGGAAATGACTCCAGGCTCGCAGCACTACTTCTGCGTCGTCAGCACTGACAAGGAGGCTGTCTCTTACCAGGGCCCTGACTGTGCCCTCCACCTTCTCAAGGAGCTGCCTCCACGGCCGGATAAGATCAACCTGCAATTTCCAGAGCACGTGAATGCAGCATAGCCAATGGCCACTGCTTCTGTAGCAACCCCAACACAGAAGACTGCACCGTTTAGTGCCCTGCCTAAAAATACAGGGGCAGATCAGTTACCTGCTCAAATCCACCCAGAAGCTCCGTAGTGTCCATTGCACTGTTCACGGCCATGATCTTCAAAGTGTGACCAGTAAGGTGTGCCAGGAGCTGAACCAAGCTGGTCTTGCCCACTGAGGCTGGCCCCACGAGGATGACCATCCAGCTCATTTGTACACACTTCATAACTGACTCCAGTGACTGTAAAGACTGGTGCAGGAGCGACAGGGGACGGCAGGTCGGTGGAGGAACATAGCTGCCACGGGAAAGCACTGAGTAGCCCAGCTGAAAAAGACAGCCCAGCGAGATTTCACAAGTGTGCCTGGAGTGGGAGCCGAAGCCAGAGAGGACTGTGGAAGAGCATCAGCCGTTTGCCTCACCTGAACATCATAGGGAGTGATGTGCAATAGCCTGGTTCCCATGTATGGGTTGGAATTTGAATTAAACACATCCTTGAACACAGCAATGACCTACAGGAAGATGATGATAAAATCAAAATGCAAATCATTACATCAAATTCTGGGCCAAACCTTCTAGAATAAACACTAGTAAATAGGAACAGCAATACGAAAATCACAAAATTGTGAGTTATTACCCTTTTGAATTTTCCTATTAAAGATTGCATTTATTTAACTCTTCAGAAGGAAATAAATGGAAGCTCAAGAAAAGAGCAATAACCTCAAATTATGAGATTCCAGAGAGAATATACCATAAATTAAAACAGAGCTATGGAAACTATAGCAGATCTCAAGATAAAATATTAATTTGCTTTCAAGAAGGTAGAAGACAGAAGCATGAAGTTTATGGAGAACAATGACCATCATTTCCTGATACCTGCCATGTGCCAAACATTATATTAGGTGCTTTAATAGATTATTTCTGATCCAAATACCCTCTCAAAATATTTCTATTTCCATTTTATGGATATGGCAATTATATTCACACAAGTTATGTGATTTGCTCGTAGATGGTAACTGAATTTAAATCTAAGCCTGTCTGACTGGAAAAGCATTGTTATCCCTCTAAATATTTATGCAGAAAAGCATTATTTCTGTATTTACATTTATTTGTCCCTTCCTTAGCAGCAAGACTGTTAAAAACTTTTTGCTAATAGTATTCTTTCTTGCATTTCTTTCAAAAATCTAAGAGGAGATGAGAATGTATAAAAATCACTAATCTAGTCCACAGCAACAGCAAAGATTCCTGCCACCCAAAGTATTTACGATAAGTAGTGCATTCGAACAAAATAGCAATACTCATACTAATCAATGTACACTGGAGTGAAAATAAAAACAATAAAGACAAAGACAAAATGAGTGTCAAACACTAAGAGCCAAAAAGCACCACAGAAGAAAATGCTCCCTCCTGGGTCTGGGTGATTTTTGACCTTATATTTCACTCTTAAGCATACCACCTCCTCTCTCTGATGGTATACCAGAGTTAAAAATTACAAATTACTTTTACAACCTTTCTCCTTCTACTATTTTTCTTAAGTTTTCTTTTCCTCTCAGAAAACATTTGGTCAACTAAAACAACTGAATTGAAGGAGTGGTAGAAACCTTCCACACCTTACAGTAACTCATCATCTGACCAACATCAATTACTCAACACTGGCCAGTCTGGCCACAGTTAACATACTAGAGTAAGTTGATAAAGAAATTAAAATACCAACTGATGATAGGTGAATTATATAAAGTTGCATTAATTAAAAAAAAATGAACTGAATAATTTGTTCTGGTATAAAGACTGAAAGCCACTCACATGTTACACATGAGTTGTTAATGGTGGGCTGGATTCTGGATACCACATAAACAAGGATCTGTGCTCTCAGCAGCACAACCAAAGTGTCTGAGAGCCACATGTGCCATGGACAGCCACATGTTCACATTTCTGTTTCTAACTCACATGAATTTGTACTACTTTGTTACTTTGCTTGTGAGCAACTGTGATATAGTAGAAGAAATAGCAAGCAAAGTGGAAAGGTCTGGGCTGGCAAGCTGCCTCTGCCACTCAAAACACAGACTCCATGACTGAGCCTTGGATCCTTGTCTGTAAGAGGTCATGACAGCATCTCCTAACTGCAGCTGTTGTGAAATTTTCCATGAACTGCATTTTAAATACCACAAAGCAAAATGCATCCATTATTACAGTTTACTAAGCGAGGAATTCTGGTGTTATTTTCTACTTCAGTTCAGTTCAGTCGCTCAGTTGTGTCCGACTCTTTGCAACCCCATGCATGGAGTACGCCAGGCCTCCCTGTCCATCACCAACTCCCGGAGTTCACTCAGATTCACGTCCATCGAGTCAGTGATGCCATCCAGCCATCTCATCCTCTGTCGTCCCCTTCTCCTCCTGCCCCCAATCCCTCCCAGCATCAGAATCTTTTCCAATGAATCAACTCTTCGCATGAAGTGGCCAAAGCACTGGAGTGAAGGGGTATTTTTTACTTTCATTTAGATACAGAATATCCTCCCTTTTATCTATTTATACTTTCTAGATTAAGTATTTTGCAATTTGACATTTATTTAAAGGTAGAAAACCCTCCTCTTCTACTTGTTATCACCTCTCTCCTCCTGCTTCTCATCTTTGTGCCTGGAACCAAGGTGATGGGGACCAAGCCTTTATTATTGCAGGGTGATACTGTTTAAGAAGGTAAGCGATCATGGCAATGTAGATAGGTAAGCAAACTGTGTCCTCCAAAGCAAACTACACTATGACACTCTGAGACAGATTAAGTTTTTGTTTCTGCCCTTAATTTCTAAATTTCCAAGCCGTGTTACTGAGTTTGGTACTGTTGATGCAAATACAGCCTTTCTCTCCCTCAGGGAGAAATCAAAGAAATACAAAGAGCAAGCATGAAACTCACCTTTTCTTTATCTTCCTTGGTTCTCATTCTCTCACCATAGACCAAAAACACATGCTGACCAGGATCGTAACACCCAGGGGACTGGTCAACGAGCATCAATTGACACCAGCGGAAAAGGTCGCGGAGGTTGAATTCCCAGGGTCCTCCTATTTGCCCCCATTTCTTTTCGACAGTCACTTCATGATCAATCTGAAAAGAAAACACCCTTACTGGGAAGCACCTCCCACTGCTCAGGACTGTGTTAAGTACTATCAACATAGTACAAGTGCACACATAATCTGAAACACATTAACAGGCTGGATTCAGCTGTCTCCTCGCAACTCAGGCTTCTCCATGCCAGGAATACCCTGTAAGCATTATAAAATGATACATGCAACAAACCTGAATTACTGTAACTCTCAAATGAGTAGCTTGCCTTCCACTAGGAACCACTAGGAACTTTTCGAGTTCTATATGATTTATCTCAGTTGCAGAGACTGGTAATGAGGTAGTATTCCATATTGAGAAAACGATGATTCAAATAAGCCAGAAATATAAAGAACAATTAATGCAAATAGGTACTTACTTGGTTGTTGAAAGCAACCATTTTTTTAACAATATTTTTGTCAATGGCTGGAAACAGAGTACTGGCAATGAACTCCATGTCAATTACTGTAAGGGGATCCACAAAGACCTATAAAATCCAAAAATAACATGAAAAAAACCCCATCATTTCTCTTTACCAAACATGACTGCCATGACCTAAGTAGTATTTTTATTTAATACCAAAGGAACAATGCCTTAGAAATATATATATCTCATTTACAGACATTTCTTTTCTTGCATTCTCAGGATATGGAATCATATAAAATCTTTGAAATACAGAGCAGAAGGTTTTCTTGTTAGCTTCATTCTAATGGTTTGGAGAAAGATACCTGCAATTAATATTTTAAGAATATTTGTAATTTTAATCTATTATGTAAAATTCTCTCAAATATCTGGATGGTAAGTATACAACATTCATTTTTAAATCTGATCAACTTCTCAACAGTTTTGAAATTTTTCATATAAACTTCTTAAAAGATACTTAGTAAAGTCTTAATTACCAAGAAAGGAACATTAAAGAAAGCTAACATCTAGAGGCATTTCCAAGCCACTACTTTGAAAAAAGATGTTAAAATAAGTAAGTGTATGTACACACACACACACACACACACACACACTGCTGTGGTGATAAAAACAGATACAACTATCAGTGGTGATTGACTTTGGTATGGAGAAATTGGATTTTTTACTCTTCATGGTAGTTTTTTGTACTTTTCTGAGATTAATGCACTATTTTCATTATAAAATAATTTTTTAATGTTCTAACAGACACTTAAAAAGACTGGCCTTAATCCCTGAGCACAGTAATAGAATCCTCCAGATGGTGGTGATCTTACTTTCCTCCATCTGATAACACACCAGGTCCTCTTAAACCTAAGATAAAGGACTCATACCAGGAGAGAAAAGATGACAGCAATCAGTCACACTAACAGCCATCACATCCAGACATGAAATCGAGAAGCAGACTATTACACTGAGCCTGTCTCATCCTCCTAGTGGGCACCCTCGTAGCTATTATTACCCCTGGGACCACCTTTGGTTTTTGGGCAACAGTAAATCTTACCTGAGTGAATCTATTTAGGAAAGACCTGGGCAAGCCCTTCCTTCCGCCTCCTTGTCTAAAAGGATTTTGACAGCCAAAAATCTTGGTTTTCTCATGCTGCACTTGAAAGCTCATTCCTAACTCAGGAACATAGATTTCTCCTCGGTGGTCAAAACAAGCATTGAGTCCTTCCAAGACTGACTGAGAAGCCAAGTTAAGCTATTTGGAGAAAAAAGTGCATATTTATTTTATATGCTATTCAGCTAAAACAAAAAACATAGGAATAATACACATGAAAAGTAGTCTTATCTTCAACAGGGATAGGGACAGAGTTCAAACAACATTGGTAACACTGTGTTTCTTAAGCTGAAATGACATGTATTCAGTCTACTATTAATATTTCATCTATATGTTAAGAGAAATTTGGGGTGTATAAAATAGCAATAATTTTTAAGTAAACTGAATAGTCAGACTAAATTCTTTAAAAGCAGTTAAATTAGTCTCAAAAATTAGGCTGTATCTGTTACCTGCTCCTATATTGGCCTGCTTTATAAATTATAGCTTACCAATACAAAGATATCTCATGCTTAAATATCTGGGAATTTTTAAAAGAAGTAAGCTAGCTCTTTACATACTTAAATAAGTAAACATCCTTTCTTAATCAAGTAAATCTGAATAAAATCTCCAAACGGTCTTCAAAGTCATGATATAAACCACATAATGTGGATCTAATGATGCCAACAGTTTTGTGAATAACAAGTATGAGGATTTGTGTGTGTCCCAGAAATGAGAAGAGCTGAACGGAGCTAAACTCAGCTGAGTTAGAGCTCAGGGATGTGAAGTATTGGTGGTTTTTAGATAACATGGAAAACCTCAACTGTGAAATGTGAATCAATAAAATGCAAATGGGCCAAGAATCAGATTATATTAGAATTTCAAGTGCCACATTTACACAAGCACTCAAAGCACAAACTCTGCTATACACCCCCATACGAGTCAAGTTCTAAAAGCTGCTCTTACATAATGACTTCAAGTCCAGGTTGTCTGGCAGTCCCTACATGCATTTCCACAAAATATGATTCGGTCAACAGTCTCAAGCTTTGAAACTAGG
>NW_011494607.1:8883631-8894328 GCF_000754665.1 Bison bison bison
AGCAGAAAAGGAATCCCATGGTAGTCCTGTCACTGCAGACTCAACGGGGTACAAATCTAGGGAACCTATTGGGGCCTGTGTCAGAAGTGATCTATGATACTTTCGTCACTTATTATCATTTAACCTGCACCACTGCTTGCTCGCCCTTTCCTGAACACACCAAAGTTTGTTCCACCATCTTAAATTTGGGCCACCATCTTAAATTTTAGTGCATCACATCTCCATTCTCTCTCTAGCTGCCTGTCGGTTATGGAGACCCAGCACTTACGTGTCTCACGATGTGCTCTAGTCTTCTGGTCACTAATCTACCCCCGACCTGCAGGTATAACACTGACTGCTTTCTCACCAGAGTTCTGTGTGGGTCCTCCTACTATAACCTTCCCCAGCCTTTCAGCTGAAATGAAGTGGTCTGGCACTATTTGTAAACTATGTTTATCTCTGAAAATAAATAGAAACATAGCAAGCCTACCACAGACTAGAGAATAAAACTAGTGAAGAGGCAATGTTTTTCTGGAGGCTAGTTCACAAAAGTAGGAGAGTCTGTAGGTGATACGCAGAGGGGCTTCTGTATGTGCTTTTCTGACTTTCCTTATTCGTAAAAGAAACCACAGAGGATTCTTTTCATTGGAGAATTTGTCTTTACTAGCCAACAAGGTGATCTGATGCAAAATGCCCTCAAGTTATGCAAACTCTGCCCTGCTCCTCACATGTCTGATCCTATCTGGTGGCCTGATGGGCTGTCCTCTCACCTCATCCAACACAACCCAATGGCCTGCCTTCAGGGCTGCCAGCAAGGGGCCATCACGCCAGGCAAACTCTCCTCCCTTGCCACCCTCAACAGGTAGATCAGCTCCAAACAGGTCTGTGATGTCCTATGAGAAGAAAAAGAAGTGAGGGAAAGCCAATATTATATAAAAAGTTAACTAGATCCCAAGACCCCAAATCTAAAATGATACTTAGGCCTCATGCCACTTCTTATTCTTATACCCAATGGAGAACTAATCAATTTCAAACCAGGAGCCCAGGAGCACCTTCTCATCACAGCACTCTAAGAATCTATCAACTAGAGTCCTAGATAACAGTTTTCAACTTTGGCTGTGCTTGAAAACAAACTGGTGAGCTTAAAAAACACCAAAACAATGCCTAGGCTCTGCTCCCAGACCCCATCCCAGAAGATTCTAATTTGTCATCTCTGTCCCCTAGTTTCATAAGATTGTTTAAAGGTCATTTTATCTGTAATTAATTTCTTTAGAAAGGACAAAGACAAACAGGTTATATTATAATAAATACCAAAGTGGGTGATTCTATCTCAAAACAGAGTAAAGCATCTAGAGAGACTAATACTACAGGTGTCATCTATTAATGAACACGGAGGGAGAATGAGGTTTGCTGAGATCTTCATCACCATGAAATATCTGGGGCTCTGATAACTTCATAATTATTTCTGACTAGGAAACACTATAATAGATAAAGCTATTACTCCCTATACTTATCCCCATCAGCTGTAGCATGATGAAGCTTACCGTCTGCTCTGACAAGTTGATTCGGACAAGTGTGTTGCCTGAAGCCCTGGCTAAGGCTCCCACCAAGCTCGTCTTGCCCACACCAGGGGAGCCCTCCAGTAGGATGGGTTTGTTCAGTTTTGTAGCTCTTAAGAGCCTCTGGGCATTCATAGCCGTGGTGCCTGCACTGAGTGCATAGTCGGCAATATTATTCCTATGCAAGACAGGGCCTGAAGTGGAGAAAAGTCGCATGTAAGCTGGACATCACACGAAAGTTGAGATATATATATATATATATATATATATAAAACTATATAATATATATATTATACATATAATATATGTTTATATATATAACTGGAGATTAGAAAAATCCACCAAGTAGACTGTCAGTCAGTGAAGTACTGTCTGTGATGAAAATGCTTAACCTTATTTCAATATATTTCCTCACTTCTGGGTTCATAAAGTGCTTTCCAGCAACAACCAGCAGCACACTTTTTTCATCTGTGATGACCACACTTACGTCTACACACAGGTTGGAACTGCAAGCATGCATCTTTGCATATTTCCTTTCACAACCTATACCTGGAATCACTACGCCGTGTGCTTGTACAATTTACCCTGTACTTATATTTTCCTAAAACTCAAGCAGAAGCTAGGCATACAGACCAGATGGTTCCACATAAACAATTTCATTCAAGGTTTTAAGCCACCAGATAATTCAGGATGCATCTTGTAGCTGAAGTGCAGGACTAATACCAGTCTTATAGGGCTTAATATTTATGCACTATGTCTTCTGGAAGAAATTTCAGACTGGTACACCAGTTTGGAGTGGAGCTAGAAAAACATTTTCTCAGCTATGAAAGCAGAAGCAAGGACTATCTAAGTCCAAAGCCACAAGCACTCAGCTCCTACATGAGAGAACTGAATACCACTCTGATGGCTTCGGGAAGGGATCTAACAGCTAGATCACAAGGACCACATCAGAGATGAAAACAGTACCACTGATGAGGGAGAGGGAAAGGGGCAATGTTCTTCAGCCAGGAAGCTGGGCTGGTTTAGTTCATCACTGAACCCCCACAATTCTGTGTATTTCTGGAGCCCAACAATTATTAACACAGAGAGGAAGGAGGGACAAGAAATAAATGACTCTGCTATAGAAGCAATAATCCAAAAAGTCATGAGTACCCTGGAAAGATATCTAATATAACTACTTCACTTAAATATTTGACAGAGGCAACCTAATAAGAGCAAGGATTATAACTTAAATCTACTTGCATTTCCCACTTAACCACTCATTTACTCATCCATCTCTCATTTTCTGAATGTCTATGACTGTTAGGCTACATGACAGACACCAGGGACAGGAAGGTGAGTGACATAATGCCTGCCCTCAAGGGTACACAAAACTGTTTTGGTAAAAGGTGATAAAGTTCTATGGCTGAAACATTATGGGCTGAATCACCACTTTAGGAAAGGTCTTATTTTGAGCACTAATACAAGAATAAGTGCATTTTATGGGACAATTTATTCATATATCAAAGACTATATTATCTATTTTTGCATGCCAGTTATATATATTTTAACCACTCACACAACAATGATTATGCCAAGTCAGATTCTAACTCAGTTATCTAGTTCCAAAGTAACCATGAGTATGAGACACTAAAATTAAAAATCACAATAAAAGTCAACTATCTAGGAACCACAAGAGAATCTTCATTTATTTAAGATCATTCTTACCCCTTGGTATAAAAAATGGATGAATTCCCCACAGGTTATCTATCCCAGTGAATTCTTTGTCTTTGAGTCTGTCGTAAATCTTCAATTCGTTTTTCTGACTTTCTGTAAGTCGGCCTATCTTGGAAAGTTTCTTGATTAGGAATTTCAGACATTCTCTGCGAGCCAAGAGAGCCGTACCAAACCCAGAGGAAGTTACCCCTAGAAGAAAGAGGATCAGTCCATCAAATGACAGCAGGGTACCAAGTTTCACAACCATGCAGCCGGATTCTAGGTGAACTATAATAGCCAATGTAAGCAGCGCTAAGAAGTGTGACTTCCTGCTCCCCCAAAACCATCAGATCATCAGTTCAACAGCAGCTTATTCAGTAAGCACTCTAGTAACGCCATGATAAATTAGCCTGGAGAAAAGAGCAACCAGTGTGGTACTACTTTTAGTCATGTGGGCTTGTATTTCTAATTTTCATGGCTGAAAAAAGACTTCAATATTACATTTAATGAACTATAGTAAACTTAAAACTACAGGATTCTGGCCGATTAACTCTAAATGACTGTGTTAAGAAATACCATGTTAAATTCTTCAAGAGCATTACCAGCAGTCTTCAATCAGAATCACTATTTCGTGCTTACTAAATCCCTGGTCTGTAAGCAGTGAAAAGTTTTCTCCATTCTTTTATAACAATCGTCTCTCAAAAAGAGTAAAATGAGAATCACTGTGAGTCTTGGAAATGTTAACATACATCTGTACACAGCCCCTGGGTCAGAGGTCTGGGCCTGCTCCATCTCATGGTGCCCTCTGGCCTAACCCCTTGTTCTCAGCAGCCCACATACCTGAGCCGATTCCATCTATGTACACTAGGCACGCAGCGTGGACAAAAGACGTCACCGTGGAGATGGTCTCCTGTCTTTTCAAAGCAGCTTCCTCCCCCATCGTGTTCATGAAGTTGACCCAGGACAGGATATCTCGGATACTGACCACACATCTTCGACCAAACTCCTGGTGGGTCAGCCAGTCAATGAAATCCAGCATCACCTCAGCTATGTCAGCCCCTAAGACACAAGGAAGCATAGAGGTTTGCTATTTACGAAGACTCCAGAACAGGGCTTTGCAACCTGGGGCCCACAGACGGTCTTTTTCTAAGAACACGAGGTCCACAGCTGTAATCGCATTTCCATAGGGTTCAATGAACAGCATTCTACTCCTACCCCAAAGCAAACAAAAAACCAGAAAGAAAACTTGAGAATTTAAGTCTTTAAGAAGGTTCCCTGAAAACTGCTCCAAAAAATAAAGTATTCATAAGCCTCAGTCTCAAAGAAGCAGATATCCTTTCATGTTCTTTAAGAAAGAGGGGAAAGTGACCCAGACACTACTTGGATTAGGGCTTGTATTACGGCTCAGACCAGAAATAGGTACTAAATTTAATCTGTTTGATGCCAAGAATATGGCTACATCAAGGCAATCAAGGCTCAATTAAGAGAAAGAGGGAAAAAAGATGTTTTGGCTCTCACTGAATATTCTAAGAATTGTTAAACCTAGATTATAAGTATATGGTAGCTTTTAAAATACTATTTTATTTATGTTTGAAAATTTTCATAATAAAAAAGTTTTAAAGTGAAATAATAAGTTAGCTGACAACTACTAAAGAAACACAGTTGAAAATTCTACAACATTTTCTAAAGGTGGTAATCACTAAAATTCAAACCACATTTTCTTGGGAATTACATGTGGTTCAGTGATTGATCCCTGGTTGGGGAACTAGGATCCCACAAGCCACATGGCACAGCCAAGTAAAAAAACCTGTATTTCCCTTATCTTTAGCCAACGAATATTATATATTTTATAATAACAAATCTTATATAAAGATAGCCAACAGGTGAAACCATCAGAAAACTAAACTTTAGTAACCCTGGTGAAGGAGCAATACTTTAGTAGAAGGTACCAGGCTAGTATTTTCCTTAGATCTGTTCGTTCCCATTTTTCCTTAGAACATACCATATACACATACTACTAATGTCCTACTCCCCTCCTTCCAACACACAACTTCTCTGCCCCACTACACCCCACACATCTGAATACTCTCACCTTTATGATCTGTTCTACCCAGAGATAACCCTGGATGAAGATTACGGCTGATGATCTGAATTAAATCTTCACGCTTTGTGCTTTGAGGGCACCATATTTCCGTAAAGCGGTTTCTTAAGGCAGGAGATAGCTACAAAGAACACAAATTCTAGTGTGAATATCTGCGAGAAAAGTTAGAAAACAAATCTTTTGAATGCTGGCTGCAAATCTGTCAAGTACCCAGAGCTTCTTTTCTTACCTCTTCTACTATCTATAATTTATTATTTATTGTCCTGGCTCCTAACACATGTCATCTCATTAATCTCCACCACACTCCCTAAACTCATATTCCCATCATTTTCTTTATAATCATGGTAGAGAACTTCAAGGTCTCATGGAGTCCGTGCTCCAAGGAGGATTCCAGCCCCAGTTGATGACTCCCAAATCCCAACCCCTTCCCCAAAGCAGAGGCCCTTCCCTTTACTTTCCAGCTACTTTAACCAGTGGCTTAGAAAAAGTAAATGCTATCCTCCCATAGGGGAGAGCTGTCTGAAGTAGAGGGAGAAAACTTGGATATGGCTCAAAGGGAGTGAAAAAGTAAAGAGCTGAATATTTACTGCCTATATGACAATGAACAGTTTAGTCCTCCAGTCTCAAGAGCCTTTGCCTCAGTGTGGATTCTCTCACCCTTCCCCTAAGTCAGGTAACCCCCATTCACAACAGTGCACCAATGATTTCCTTTTACTGGACAACTGGATCAACACCATACTTTAGTCTACCCAGCCGAGCACAGCAGGACCACATGCTGCTCAGCACCACCCTGGCTCAGCCAGGCCCCAATTCCAGGATCCCAACTCTGTCTGAAGCAAGGCATGCAAGGCAAAAGGCAGCTTCCCCTTCGGTAAAAGTTGGCAATCTCTGTTCAAAAAAACTCAAGCAAACCTGCCAGGCAAGTTAACACACACAACTTTGAAATCAGATCTTTCTGTGTTATTTCCACTTGCCAAGAAGCCTATTTTCGTATTTTGTTTGAAACTGTGACGTATTTTATTTCTTCTTAGTACATTTCTCGAAGCACAGCGATCATCTTTGTTCTCATACTACTGAGGAAAAATAGGTCTGAAATACCAATTTCACATTCCAGGGGCCCATCAAGTTACCAAGAATCTTAATAGCTTTTACTCCTGATCAATCTCTTTCTTCTCGCCATCCTGACCAACAATCAGCCCACCCCTCCCTCCTAACCTGAACAGACCAGGGTCCCAAACACAATGCAGACTTCTCACTGAAAGGCTTCACGAGCCTGAGAGCCATGGGGTTCGGGGTGCTCCAAGTGAACTGGACCCTCACACCACTTTCTTAACAGAAGACACTGCCCTCACCCTCTGCTTTACCAACAGTTTGAGGGTGACCCACACAACACCTGAGACGACTGATATGCTCCACCTGCAAAACCAGGACAGGATCCTGGCTGCCACTGCTTTCGTGTCACTTTAAAATTACTCATATCACCACCCCTGTGTTCAGCAGAATAGACTGTAGGAGCAGAACATGAGAATAAACTTCAGTTTCAATTCTTCTCATCCATAATCCTAGCATAATAACTTCCACACACAGCTCCCATGAGAATCTGTTACAATAACACATGTAGAAAGCCAGGCAAAGTGATTGAAACAATGAAATTTCACACACATACAAAAAGGGAAATGTCAAGTAAGGAAATGTTTTATCTGTTAGAATTATTTTTCAACCTTATAATGACTCTGAAATATCTTTCTGGATTTTTGTTTTTTATTCAGTTCCTACGCAACATATAATTCTAGATAAATTTTTACATACTATATTTATGGGTGCCAGAGAGCTGAGGTCAAAAGGCAGAAAAAAATTATGTTTTAACAACAGTTTTACCTCTTTTTTTCCAAAGTCGCCCCCAGGGTTCATGGTTGCCAAGATACGGAATTTCTTCCCAGCTGTCAACAGCTCTACCTCATTATCCTTGTCCTCAAGGTTGCCTTTTTCAGCTAATAACAGAGTCTTTTCCACTTCAAGGACACTGGAAGAAAAATTCGAGAATGTAAGATTAGAAAAGGCTTCTTTATTCTCTTTTGTGGTCACAGAGTTGTTAAAAAGGAAAATAAAATCATCTCTGCTGCGCTTTCACTTTAGTTAATGGTCTCCTATGACAAACTTCAAAATATTTTTTGCTAGTTATCCTAATTCCTGTGTCATGGAACAACAGTTCTGATCAAAAGAAAAAGAATTCCTTTTTCTACTTTAAGCCCTATTAAGACAATTGGTTTAAAAATGGGTGACTTGAATGCAAATATTCATGGCAGCATTATTCATAAGTGCAGGAAACAACCCAATACCACCAAGAGGTAAGTGAAAAAAAAAAATCTAGTATTATCAACATCAGATCAGATCATATCAGTCGCTCAGTCATGTCCAACTCTTTGAGACCCCATGAATCGCAGCACCCCAGGCCTCCCTGTCCATCACCAACTCCTGGAGTTCACTCAGACTCACGTCCATCGAGTCAGTGATGCCATCCAGCCATCTCATCCTCTGTCGTCCCCTTCTCCTCCTGCCCCGAATCCCTCCCAGCATCAGAGTCTTTTCCAATGAGTTAACTCTTCACATCAGGTGGTCAAAGTACTGGAGTTTGAGCTTTAGCATCATTCCTTCCAAAGAAATCCCAGGGCTGATCTCCTTCAGAATGGACTAGTTGGATCTCCTTGCAGTCCAAGGGACTCTCAACAGTCTTCTCCAACACCACAGTTCAAAAGCATCAATTCTTTCGGCGCTCAGCCTTCTTCACAGTCCAACTCTCACATCCATACATGACCACAGGAAAAACCATAGCCTTGACTAGACGGACCTTTGTTGGCAAAGTAATGTCTCTGCTTTTGAATATGCTATCTAGGTTGGTCATAACTTTCCTTCCAAGGAGTAAGCGTCTTTTAATTTCACGGCTGCAGTCACCATCTGTAGTGATTTTGGAGCCCAGAAAAATAAAGTCTGACACTGTTTCCACTGTTTCCCCATCTATTTCCCATGAAGTGATGGGACCGGATGCCATGATCTTCGTTTAAAAAGGAGCACACTAATGATGTAGGCTACACCCATGGATGGACCTCCAAACACTGATGCAAAGTGACAGAAGAGATGACTTATATGAAATGTCTTGAAAAGACAAATCTATACAGACAGGAAGCAGATTAGCAGTTTCCTGGAGCATGAGGGAGGATCAAATATAAACTGTAAATGCAAAGTAGGGGTCCTACTGGGATGATGGAAGTATAAACCGGATTGTGGTGGTGGCAAAACTCAGTAAATTTACTAAAACTTATTGAATTATACATTCAAAACAGGTACATGTCATGACGTGTACATTATATCTCAATCAGGAAAAACAATTAATCATCAAGATCCACACTGATCTGAGGTCCTTTCGTCTAGTTATTCTGCTATGTCCATTTATCCTACTTTTAGTAATACATTTTTTTCTATCTCATGATTGAACATGTACTTTAAATAAACAATGCTTTATTTTTCTAAACATGCGACCAATGTGCTGAGTCTTAAGGTCTCAATGACTGTTGTATCTTACTATTTTCACTGCACAACAAGACCTTCTGTTTTGGTAATTCCTGGTCCACAGCAATTTTGTTTACTGGTGCTTTGTATCTGCCAAAGAGTCATGACAGATGGCTGGTTCCCACAGTGGCTACTGCTTTCAGGGGATTTTAGGTGAACCACCCTCACTTCCAGTGCAATCGCTGCTGGCACTCGATCATCAGGGGTCCATCCATCAGGACTCCACGTGGTGCCCAAGATGTCCTGCCTTGGTTGCCAGGGCCTCATTCTACCGGACAGGATATTCCTGAAATCTCATGCATATTTTTCTTGTCATTTAAAAAATTTCTGGAAGCCATGTTCCAAACAGGTGAGTTCACTTCAGGTTTTACTTTTCTTGTCCTGCCTAAAGTCTTTAACAGTCCAAAAAGCAGGTTTCTGTAAGTTTATTCAAGGCTTTAAGAAAATCCTTAAACTGCCTTATCTGATCAGATTTTGGTATTTGTGCAGCCATATTCTTTGGGAATGTTCATTTGTCACCTTTTCTGATGCATGAGTTTCCTTTCTCTTCTGGAAAATCAGCAGTCCAACCTTTGCTTAAATGTTTCCAGAGAGGCCTGATTTCTTACTTAAGCACAGGCTCTCACATCCAATACCAATATGAGGCTGGGGGCTGTGCAGCCAGCCAGGTCTGAATGGAGGGTAAGGGTCCTGTCCTGGGGTACTGAAAGGCCTTACAGGAATAACACCTAGGATTTTGATTCTATTTCTTTGAGAAAAAAAAAAAAAAATCAATGGCCATGTAATAATTTGCCTTAAAAAAAGGTTCTAACTTGGGCTCGTTTGTTTTAGCCGTAGCATCCCATAGTCCCATCTTTCTGATTATTAACACCTAAACAGAAGAACTAGGTCTCTTAAAGAAGAAACTGAGTGCTAAAGCCTAAAAGAGCAATTGCTCACCATCATTTTCAAACATTTTCAACAGACCTATGAAGAACATTACCATGCAAAAGGATTAGTATCTGTAAAACCCAGACCAGCAAAAGCATCAAACACAGGGCAAACCTCTTACACGTGTGTACCTGTTGAGTCTTTCTAGGACAGAGTCATCAGCCAGCGAGATCTCATCTAAGAGGAAAAAGCCATCCTCCTTCATGGCCAGAACCAAAGGCCCATCATGCCACTCAAAGAGTCTTGAAGTGTCAATTTCTTCCTACAATTTGGAAAAGCAGCGGGTTAAAGAGTCAGTAGCTCCACAAGACAATACACACGTAGCCAGCACGTGTCCTCTAGTGAAAGGGTCCTTCTGCAGAAAATACAGGTCAAGGAACAGAACTTGTGTAACAAGGTGCTCATGGAGCCCCTACGTAGACCAGTGAAAATATGAAGATAAGATATCAAATCGGGAATCAAACACCCCACCATGAACAAAACCCCTCAGCTGACTCCTGCACAGAGCCACCGTCAGTTCTTTAGATGAACGAAACATCATCACTTGCTCTGGACACACCTTGTCATTTGGCTTCTGTCTCACTGGCCGCAGCCCCCCCAGGAAGTCTGAGGTCTCCATGTGCAAGTGGCAGTTGACTGAGTACAATTTCTGATTTGCCAAGGATGCAAACACCTGACAGACAGTAGTTTTCCCACACCTGTGAGAGACACACACCAGATTAGCAAGGAGCATGAATTTCAAATACACCTCCACAAACACCCCAAGCAGCAAGAGAGAGGAGCCCCGGGGAGAGCCTCACCAAAGCCACAGAGACTGCTGGTCAACACAGGGCCTCTGCCCTCTGCCTCAGAGAGCCCTTCCCCCA
>NW_011494607.1:8894428-8945203 GCF_000754665.1 Bison bison bison
CATGAACTCTATGGAACAGAACCCTGTCTCGACTTTACCCCGTGTCTCCAACCAGCAGCACTGGTTCACTGAATTGCAATGCTCTTCCCACCAGCATCGCCAGTCGCCGCATGCCCTCGGTCCACACGATGTGGCTGAACTTAGATTCCAAGGTGGACATCGGAGTAGACAATTTACCTATCAAAGGCAGAGTACACGTTTAGGTTCCAATATGAGTACAACTCAATTCATTTTCCTTGGGATATGATGGCCTACTCACTCAGCAATTTTAGGACATTTTCTTTGGAGAAGAGCGATTGAGGACATAATTTTTTCTTGAAATGTTTCTCAAGGACTTCTTGAATCACAACCACCTCCTCCTGCTTCCTGACTCGGCCTGCCAGAAGCATAAAACCTTGGGGAAAAAAAAAAAAAGGAAACGTTTAGTGTTAATACCAAGGAATGCTGAGAGTATGGAGCATCAGCTGCTGTGAAGAGGAAACCTGAAGACCTACTTTGGAAAACAAAGAGACCCTACTACAACTAACTGTTCACTCCATCAACATGACCTCTAGGTAAATCTAACACAAATGAACTTGTGGGCAATAAAAGACATTCAGGAATGTTGAGAGCAGCTTTGTTTCTAACAGCTAAAAAGTAGAAATGACCCTCATGTCTATCAACAAGAGAATGGATAAACATATGATATCTCCACACACTGGGTTACAACACAGTAATAATTTAAAAGGAATGAAGTTCTGATACACAAAACAGCATGGTTGAATCTCACATGAGGTTGAGTGAAAATTCGCCAGACACAAGAGCACACACTGCATGATACTGTTTAGACGAAGCAGAAGCTCAGGCAGAATCTATCACTGGTGACAGACGTCAGAGGAGTGGTTACCTCCAGGAGTTAAGACTGGCAAGAGCCATGAAGGAATCTTCCGAGGAAGTATTACCAGAAATATCCTAAATCTTAGCTGAGGTGGTGATTTACATATGTATATCCACATATATAAAAATACACTGAGCTTTACATGAAATAATATAGCACCTCCCCCATTTTACTGTTATATTTTGTTATACCTCGATGGGGAAAAAAAAGAATGTTCCTTCCTCTATTCTTTACCAGTTAAGAAGAGCAAATGCAACTCCCATGGGTTAGTTTTATTTCTTCTCCATGCTTATTAGTCACCCTATTAATGACTCACCAAGACCTCTCAAATCAGAAGATTCTGAAAGGCTTTCATGGAGAGGAGCATACAAATTCTTCCAATTGATTATATCAAAATGACCAAATCTGAGTCTCAGATGACATGACCGCCTTCTCTTAGAACTCTGGTATCATCTAATCTGTCAGTATTCTGCAAGTTTCTAAGGCATAAGCAGGATTCTGCACGGTCACCACACTGCAGGTAAGTGGTGCACAAAGAACCACCAACCTCCTGCCTAAACTCCTAATGGCACCATGTCCATACCCAGACTCCCACAGGCGGCTACATGAAGGTACGAGCGAGAAAACCTTAGCAACCAAAATGTAACAGAACAGAGGCCTTGCAGAAACAGGATGCTAATAACAGCAGTCTAGACTTGAGGGACAAAGGCTCTGTTCCTGCAGTGCCCAGTAAAATGTATATACTGACCACAATTTGAGCAAGATTTGCTTTAACAACATAGCTTGTGATTCACCCTAAGTTAACAGTCGGAGAGCATGTGCTGAGAGCATACCATCGTTGGCTAAGTGCTGCAGCCAGTCATACTCCTTCTCCGTCTGCTCAGCCAATCTGTATCGCTCAGCCCACCGAAACAGATCACGGAGGGTGATGAAGCCTTGCTTTCCAGCAAACACTGAAGAACCTCTGCGATAGGACTGTTAGAGCACCAAAACAAATGAAAAAGGGTGATGACAAGCACAAAGTACAGAATTGCTAACAAATTTAGGCTCCCAAAGGAAAAGATTCATCACATAGGAAAAGATTACAAAAAAATAATACAAGTAGTGGCAAACATGCAGGAAAAGTAATCCTAGAGTGTAGGACCACAGGAGGAAGAGTGGCAGTTATTAGCTTTTTAGGGAGTGATTAAAAAATGTTTAATTCTGACAAAACCCACTTTTAACCCCCCCAAAATAAATGGGATATCCTTAAAAAAAGAAAAAGAAAAAAAACCTGTAGCTTTGTAGAGTTCACAAGAAAAGACACACAACAAGGATGGATCTCTTTAGTTAGGTCCATTCAAGGACTATTTTATTCATTTAAAAAATGAAAACTTTGTCAATGCCAAATTCCAACCTTAGTAAATGTTTCAATATTATCCACAAGTAGGGAATGTCATCATACACAATTATCAGAAAAATTTTAATGTTATTAAATTGCCGAATTATAAAACAAAACCAAAAAAAAAGAATATTAATGGAATGCATGTTAAAGATAAGATCCTTACTCTGAGAAAATATAATAAAAGGATGGACGGACTGCTGTTTCTACCCTAAGAGGCCTCAGATTCTATTTACCAAATCTGACCAACACAGTCCATTTGTCACTAAGTGATGGAGAGGTGGAGTACCTGAAGGTCCAGCATGACTTTCACCAACTTGCTGCAGTAGGATGGTGGCAAGCTACACCGCTTATGCAAGATTGTCTCCAACTCAGAACTAGGCAGTTCATCAAAGTGCAATTCCACAAACCGATTCCTGAAGGCTCTAGACAGCACCTGGGAAATGTGCAGAGAACGACATGATAAAGAGGGCCTTTGCATCTAATTTCCAAAGTGCAGGCTCTGTTATTCACTATAAAAAGAAAAATCCTTCAAAAGAGGTAAAAACACAGTCTTACCAAGAAGACTTACACGATGTGGTGACAAACAGGAGAAAAGGGGCAAGTGCTACACACCTTTCTGCCTCCGTAGAGTCCCGGGGGATTCTGGGTAGCAAAGAGCATGAAGCGAGGATGTGCTCTGACAACTTCTTGTGTTTCTGTTATGAGCAATTCACGGTTATCATCCAGCAGTCTGTTCAGTGCCTCTAACACATCGGTGGGGGCCAAATTTAACTCATCTAAAATAATCCAATAGCCCTTCCTCATAGCATCAATAAGAACACCTTAGGGGAAACAAATAATGAGAATCAGTGCATAAATTGGTCCAAAGTGTTATATGCTATGCTATGCTATGCTAAGTCACCTCAGTCGTGTCCGACTCTGTGTGACCCCATAGACGGTAGCCTACCAGGCTCCCCCGTCCCTGGGATTCTCCAGGCAAGATTATGGTTAAATTTCAAAGCAAATTACTCTCTGTAGCTAGTCATGTCCCAAAATCATTTGTGGTGTTAAATATCAAGGAAACATACACTCTTCAAAACTGAGCCCTAGTCCTGTCTACAGTTGACAAGATGAGTGTGGCCCAACGGAAGCATCAGCCCTAACCATCACCACTTATCTGTCATAGAGCCCAGGGAGGAAGAAAAAACAGCCGTTAGGGCATCCATGTGCCTCAACTGAAAAGGTTAAAGACTGCTTGACGAAATCCATGGAACAGAATAATAATCCTACCTTCTTTAAACACAAGCTTCCCTGAGGAGTCAGATGTGTAACAACCGATATACTCCTGAATATCCGTGTGCTCGTGGTTGTTAATACGCACGCAATGGTTACCAGTAGCTGCGGCCAGCCACCGGATCAGGCTTGTTTTACCCACTGATGTCTGTCCCTGAATCAGCACTGGATAGGTTCTTTAAAAGATCAACCAGTAAAGCAATTTAGAAAAAGACAAAAACCAGAATTAAATCATGTAGCATTTAAAAAAAAAAATAACTAAAACATTTAATATCCTAAGAGTACGTTTTTATACACCTATGCACTATGGAATATTTCTTAAGCCCTGAGCAGTTTCTATGTAAAAACAGCTACTGAGAAACTACTGAAGAAAGTAATTCCAGCCCTTCTTGCACTAGTAAGAACCTGTGAGTGGGACTAGCTACTACTCGCTTAACAAATAATAGGTGATGAGTATCCATCAGCAAAATACTAAAAGGCAATCTTAATAATGGCGAAAATTATCTGCACAGGTACCGCTCCCACCAAATGGTACAACTAGAAATGGTGTTTTGTGCCAGGTGAAAAGTGGCATGACTGACTTTAGAAAGTAATTATTCACTCAGCGAATGAGTAACAGGAAAGCTCTTTGAACGTTAAGGAAGCAGGACTAGCCTTTGAGCAAATACTATCCTGGTAAGACATCAGAGCAGTGAGAGGAAAGATCCACACACCCTGCAGAGACCACTCGGACTATGTCTCTCAGGTTCAGCTTGACGGAAGACGTGAGGATGTATGTCTCGTCTATTGTAGGCTCCTTGTCTCCCACCGAAATCCAGTAGCCTTCCACCTGGATAAGCCTACCTCCTTTCGGTTCTGGAATAGGCTGAAAGACACAAGGGTCAGAGAAATAAACCACAGTCCCACAACAGCTATGGTATTCTCTCAGAGAGGGGTGTAAGAGTGGGAAGTTGAACTGTCACTAAGGATGCTGCCTTTTTCTGGATGCTTTCAACATTAAAATCCACAGATGAACATGAAAATAAAATTACTTTGAGGGATGAGAACAAAATGGTGACATGTACTGGTCTTAAAATTCAGGTAGGGGTAGGTAGATTTGGGGGGAACTTAAAATAATTTCTCAGTTTATGACTCAGTTCTCTTCTCTCATCTACCAAAATTCTCACTCTAACCAAGTATTTTGGTCAAAAATATGTGTTTCATATAAACCACATTCCCCAAACAAGGCCAGTGTTGTATTGCGGTGGGGGGGTGGGGGGGTTACACCACTAAATTCTGGATCCCCTGGAAGACATTAAATATAAAAGCAACCCCCCAGAGAAACTAATTTGTTAAGAATAATATTGTAGTAAAGGCACAATCTTTTGAAGATGTGGTGGAAGTTAAGCTGATTTATACAAAACGACCCTTTCTGATCTATAAGAATGGCAAAGTGGTGGTCACAAATACAGCTACAGAAAAGTGCTCTTTTAGCCTCCTGACTTGAAGCCATAATTGTAGGCACTGCTTTTAAGGACTCCTCAGTCAGGCAGAAGGGCAGCAAGAAAAAAGAACTTAAGCCTCCATCATGTGTAACCATGAGGAACACATACAAAAAATAAGTGCAGGGGAATTGTATTGCAATAACCAAAGCAAGCTTAAGTCTTTTCTCAATGTTTTCACAGTTTACCCAAAGTATATATTCATGTGTTACTTGTATAATTTTTCAAAAGGAAAAAACATTGAGTCCAAGTACTCCCAAGTCCCAATGGCCCTTTCTTCCTAAAGTGAGAGCAACTGACATGTGAACAAGACATTTCGTGAGCCAGTTTCTATCAGCCTCCTTCAGTCCCATGCATTCTGTAATTACCTTTGTCAAACTGAAATGGTAATCGTGTGTAACAGAAAAACAAAAAGGAAAGGAGGGAAAAAAAGTCCAACCACTGATCAAAAGAGAGGTGTGCAAATAAATTATGGTGTAAGCTTCTGATGAAATGCTAAGTGACAATCAGAAAGCATGTCACTCACAGTGATTTCTGGTACAGACATAAAAATACATCTAGGATATAGTTAGACTAAGAAGGAAGCTACAGAACATTCTTATGAGATGGTCTCCGTTATAACACTTATAATGTTATGAATGGGTATATACAGGCATACCCTATATCAGGCATACCCTAAAGATTTTCCAGGTTGAATTCCAGACCATGGCAATAAAGTCAATATTGCAATAAAGACAGTCACACAAAATTTTGGTTTCTCAGTGCATATGAAAGTTATGTTTACGCTATACTACAATCTAGTAAGCATGCAATAATGTGTCTAAAAAAATGTACATACCTAAATTTAAGAATGCTCTATTGAGAAAAAATGCTCACCATCAACTGACAACATAGGGTTGCCACAAACCTTCAATCTATAAAAACTGCAGTATCTGGGACGTACATTAAAGCAAAATGCAATACAGTGAAGTATGCCCGTATTAGAATTTACCTTGCTAAAGCTACACACACACACAAATATCAGAATTTGATATATAAAAGTTATTTTAACATATATATATATACACACACACACACACACACATATGATTTAGAAGGAAAGGACAATCTATAGGGCTTAAATTTCCAAAGAGTAGGATTACCATGACTTTTCACCACCTAAGGTACTATCTTAAATACTAAGATACTATCTAATGTTTAGATTTTGTGGGATAAACTGATTGCTTTTATAAATAGAAACAAGTTTTGCAAAAAAAAAAACAACAAACCCAAACAGCTAACAATCTGATATTTCTGCCTTTCATTTATGTTACATCAAAAATCAAAAAAGAGGACTTTCCTAGTGGTACAGTGTATAGGAATCCACCTGCCAAGGCAGGAGACACAGGTTCAATCCCTGGTCTTGGAGGATCCCACCTGCTGTGGAGCAACTAAGTCCACACACAGCAACTACTGGGTCTGTGCTCTAGAGCCCACGCGCCCAGAGCCTGTGCTCCGAAACAAGAGAAGCCTCTGCAATGAGTCTGTGCACTGCAACCAAGAGTAGCCCCTGCTCACCGCAACTAGAGAAAGCCTGCACACAGCAACAAAGACACCGGTGAAGCCAAATACACAAAAGTTTAGAAAAAGATTAAAAAAGAACCTACCTGCTTCAGTAGACTTTTTATGTTGCCAGAGACAATGTGTTGACAAATGAGCTTCTGAACCACTGGGTGTGAGGACCTGTCAAGTTGTGTTAAGAAACCCAAACAAAAGCCCTAGAAAAAAACACAAATATACACAACAGTAGTTATCCTTCTGTAATAAGAGGCCAACTTATTCCAAGAACACAATTCAACCTCTCAAGCAGTGCTGGTGCACAGAACAACTTTTAAATGTGTTACAACGGTAGAAAAAGGAGGATGGTTAGGTGAGAGTTCTGGGATGAAACATCCTGGGCTAGTCTGACTGAAGCACACAGAGCAGGCACCTGCATCCCCATGCCTCCCTCCCCAGGGCATGCCCACCCCCCAAGCTCCCCGCCACACAGACTGTACACAGACCTCATAGAGTGACCGCTGTATGTTGCCACATGGATTGGAAGCTGCAAATCGCAGGGCCCTACACAGAGTCCGAAGGCTGTAGTGAGGTCTGTGGCCAGTCCCGTCCACCAATTTTGTTCCAGACTCTTTCCTCACAGCAGTGTAGAAGCTAAAAAGAGGAAGCAGTTCAGATTTACTTCAGTAACCAATAAGTGTTATTATTTTGCTGTTGTTCCTGTTTTCTTCTACAGAAGGGTCGAGTCATTTTTATAGATTAAGTGGCCAAGCTTACATAAAACTTGCCATCAAAAATAATAAAATGAAGATGGATCAGTTTCAGGATGGAAAGAGGAAAGATGAGAAATTTCTGACTCTTAAGGAAAAGACAGGGAGATTTAAGAGGTACTTATCAAGAATCTTTTGAATCCTAACACAGGGTTCCAGAGTTGGCTTTAATATGAGAGTCAAGTGAAATCTCTGTATAAACTCCAGTGGTGATGGCCAAGCACATGGAGAACAAAAGTCATGGTGTATTTTAAAGTCTATAGATATGGCTATAACCAACAATGACAAAGTCATAAAAAGACTGATAATCGGTGACCATGTCTATCTTCATTACCACATACTTTAGAAGTTCAGAAGATGACAAGATGGAAGAAATTTCAGATGGAAACATCAAATGCAAAACTCAAAAATTCATGATAATTCATAAGCAGATACCACAAAATCAACTGTAACCAAGTGTGTGTCAGAGATAAAACTCAGGTTCTTGCCCAAATGGGATCTGGCTTGCCTCCTTTCAATCTAGCTATCCTTTCTTTTGTAGAAAGAATCTACATTCCAGAGTGAGTTTTTATATACGGAACATGCACCTCTTGTACTACCAGCACTTATAAGAGCCACACTGCTTTATCCCCAGCTTTCTGAACATTTGTACTATTCTTGGCTAACGAAAAGTGCTCAGATTTTAAAATGTGGTGTGACAAACCATTCCAAAGCCCTTTGACAAATGTCTCCTTGACTAACCTATTTAAAACCTGGTTCCACATCTTATTTTCTAACTGACATTTTATGTGTTATTTTTCTTCACTTATCACAACCAAAAATAACAGTACATCTCTCTTTATTTATTGGTTATCTTCACCTGCAGAATTAAAGCTCCATGAAAAGAACAAAGATTCTATTTACAGCTGTACTCCTAGCACCTAAGCCACTCAATAACTATTCGTACTAAAAAAAAAAAAAAAAAGGAATAAAGCACAAAAAGCAAAGTAAAACACTAACATGATCTAACTTCAAAACCTTCACGTAATGTATGTTTCATTTTAGAGGTCACAGAGAAAATTAAGTGACATGCCCCAGATGACAGAATTAGTTTGACACAGCCAGCACTAGAATCCAGGGTGTCTGATACAAAGATTATACCCTCTCCAAATGGCATGCAAAAAAGAGGAAAGAGACTCAAATTAAAAGTACCAAGCCATACCACCACTCTATAGATCATTCAGCTAAGCCCTATTAATTCCAAATCAGACCCAATCAATTATATCAAGCTTTCCCCCCTTCTATGGCTAACATGCAAACTGCACAAAGGATTTCACCAAGGCAAATCAAAATACTATTTATATCTCCTCAAAGAATTTGAATCCTCCAAGGACTCAAACTCTCAGCTGTGAATACAGAAGTAATTAGGAGAGTATTATCTGTTACATATTTCCATAGGCAGTGATTTATAAGCTCTGTATGTAGTACGTTGGCCAAAAAATTTGAGTTTTTCTCTACCATCTTACAGAAAAACCCAAATGAACTTTTTGGCCAACTCAATAGCTCCCTTAGGAAAATCCAAGGGAGTCCATAGTTTCCAGCTTTAAAAATAAAGTCTAAATAATCCTTCCATCAGTCTTCTCTTGTTAGAAGCAAAAGAAGAAAATTTATATGCATGAGACACATATTTTTCTGTTTAGAGGAAAAGTTTATAAAGAGAAACCAGAGAGAACGCACGTTATGATTCCTTGTACTGTGTTCTTATTCACACTCAAGCCTTTCAGATAATCCACAATAAGAATCTGTAAGTCTTCTTTACTTTCTAATTCTTCTACATAAAGTTCTGTGAACCTGTAAGACAATTATTCCATTATTGCCATATTGAGGAAGTTAATACATCTATCTTAACAAACAAAAACACAAGACAAAAGTTATGTCAACTCATTTTACCCACTTGTAATATGAATTATGAAAGCCTTTCAACTTGGGATACAGATTGATCATAACAAAACAGAAAATAACGCAACTGTTACCCAAAATCTACACTATAACTACTACTACTGTGAGACAAAAATCAGACAGCCCTTACAAAAACAGTTACAAAAATAAGGCTTATTCTTCCTCATTCTCGGGCTTCCCAGGTGGCACAGTGATAAAGAATCTGCCTGCCAATGCAGGAGACACAGGAGACGCAAGTTTGATCCCTGTGTTGGGAAGACCCCCTGGAGTAGGAAATGGCAACCCCACTCTAGTATTCTTGCCTGGGAAATTCCATGGGCAGAGGAACCTGGCGGGCTACAGTCCATGGGGTTGCAAAAGAGTTGGACACGACTGAGTGACTGAACACACATCCTTAATCTCAGAATGTGTTCTTGATCACAACTACATGTAACAAAAAGTACATACAACAACAACAAAGTCCCCTCAACGTCAAAAATTAACAGTTGTAGCAAAGGAAAATACAACTCATGGTTGATAAAATTTGCCCAGGTTTTTATTATATTATTACTATTTTATTATTTTATAAACGTGGGAAGAGATTTAATAAAGTTTTAACATTATTTTAAAACTCAGATTCAACAGAAGGTTACCAACAACAAGCTCATGTATCTTTTCCCAGTGCTACACACAAATCTTTCCCCTGTTACTCAATGTTTAATGATGAAAACTGAAACTTAATGTCCTTTTACAAATCATTAGCCTGATCCAAAAGGACTCATCCTAAGATGCACGTTATATGAGATACTGTTATTTCCTTATATGAAGGTTTTCTAATAGCCAAAGGGCTATTTGAAGAAGGAAAGATTTTTGTTTTCAACAATATCCATGAGTCATCAAATGGATTAACATTAAATGTCAAATTAACAACCCAAAGGAAAAAATTCCCTAGTGTTCTGGAGTTTTCTGTATTCCTACCACCTATACAAAGAAAAACGTGACAAATAAGAAGATTCTTCTATCAGCAGTCAAGAAATTTCAAGCATTGTTATGAGGGTTGATTATGTTACTACTACCAATCAATAAATCAAGAGAACTTAATTTTAAAACTGTCTACACGTACCAGGCCATGTCCCCTTACCTGTTTCTTATTCCTGGTGGGAGATTTCTTTTGCCTACATCAGTTGCTGGATTCATACATGCAAATAAACGGAAGTCGGGGTGACGAACCAGTGGTTCTGTTAAAAGAAAACTATAACTTCTCAATAACTTGTAACAGTAAGTGATGGGGGAAGACTAACTCCACTGAGCCCCCGGGTGAATCACTCTGTCTCAAGGCTCAGCAAGGGTGGTACTACTGGCTGCTCAACCATCTCTGCCTTTGATGAAACCCCACTGAAATCAGTTTCCAGATCTATGTACACAACCTAATTTTAAGCTGCCATTCCACCATCTCTTATGGTGTGGCTGTCCATGCTATTTATGTTTCATCACCTACTCACCAGTGTGTATTTTGTCATTGAGTGAGCATGCTTTATTATCCACTACCCAAATGCTTTGACAAATTATTTTATTTTTTTCATTCCTGTAACACTTAACAGTAAGACTCTGCATAAAATTACTATCTACAGAATAAATAAATCACACTGAGAGGCCCATGCAATCTGCCTAACTGAAAGAACACTACTTTAAAGAGGTCAAAAGGCCTCACGTCCAGTCCAGCACCAGGAGGATCAAGAGCTACCTGTGTCTCCTCGATCCAGCAACACCAGGGAGCCAGAGGAGCCTTCAAGTAAACCACTCAGACATTCTAAAGTTTCTGGAGCAGCCAGGTTAATCTCATCCAACAAAATCCACTCTCCTCTCTTCACGGCCTGAGCTAATGTACCCTAGAAGATGAAATTAAATGTCAGGGATCCATTTCAGATGCAGACATACTCACCAACAGCAGTTATGAGAGCAGGGTTAGAGCAGAGGCAGGGGCAAACTGCTCCTGCCTGATGAGCTTATGCCTTGATGCCAATGGTGCCAACTGGCTGCCAGAGCGAAGGTCAAGCTAACTTTTTTCAAATGTCCAAAAAGGTCAAAGAAATATCTTTGAGCCTAAGAGTAAGACGCAATAAACTAGACCACTGCATTATATGGGTGGTGAGGTAAATAAAAACCTACAATGTATTCAGATGTTTAAAAGCATCCAAATGGCTACTAAAAGCAACCCAAATAAACACAGGGTGAGGCTATAAGTAAGTACACCAAGAAAAGATAAATGACCAAGAGTGTGCAGTACTTATAATAGAGCCTTCACAGTTTCTGAAGAATGTCAAAATGAACCTCTCCTTCTGATTTTATCTCTTGAAGTTCTATTTTCAAAAGCACTGAAAAATAAACCTTATAATCCATTCAACTGACATATCAGAAACTGAACTGTCTTAGTGTTATTTAAGTGCTTTATACTTTTGCTTTCACAGTGATCCTAATAAAGAATCTTCTATAAGTTTAAAAAAAAAAACAAACCAGACCAAATGTACAGAACTTCAGTGTGATGCCAAGTCATGAAATAGGTATAAACCCTATTTTGACAGCACTTGATAATTTCATTGGTTATTTTAGAAACAATTATAATAAGATGAAGTGCTGATGTCTAAATTCTCCACAACAACAGATATATGGTTGAGGGACCTCTCTCTCATTAAGACATCATCTCAAGTAAGATTCTTGCATCACCCTTAGGGTGAGAGGTCTGAAGACTATCGCGATTTTCTTTAATAAAAATATAAACTTTAAGTCACAAATATTCAATTACACTGATCCTGCAAGGTCACAGGACAGAAAATAGTACAACTACTCATGCACTGGAATCAAAAATGTAGCCCCACATGAATGGATCCAAATCCACCTCCCACCCACAAATACAAACACAGCTATAAAACAATAAAAATTCACGAATTATCCTCAACTGCATCTTACAAAATAATAACGACAGTGCTCATGAACACTACAATTTTGGGCTTCCCTGGGGGCTCTGTGGAGAAGAGTCTGCCTGCCAATGCAGGAGACACGGGTTTGATCCCTGACCCGGGAAGATCCCACATGCCACAGAGCAACTAAGCCCTTGCACTGTAAGTACTGAGCCTGCGCTCTAGAGCCTGGGAGCCACAGCAACCAAGGCCTTGCAGCTATAGCTTGTGCCCCACACTAAGAGAGGCACCACAATGTGGAGCCCGAGCACTGCAACTACAGAGGAGCCCCCATCACTGCGACTCGAGAAAAGCCCGGGCAGCAGTGAAGGTCCAGCACAGCCAAAATTAATTAAAATCTTAAATTATATAAAAAAGACTTTATCACATCTACAAAAAGACATTTAACCCCCTCTCAAAGAATTCTTTCATTAAGTGTTTACTGTTCTAAACAACAAGCCCTAAAATGTCAACATGAAGAGAAGACAGAACAGTAGCCTCTTTAACCTGCATTTTGCATCAAATCAACATTCCCTTAACCTAAACAATCAAAGCAAAATACCTCTACAAATGCAAACAATAGGGCATTCTCAGTCATTTTCATCTGTTGTTGGGCATGGTTGAGTCTAAGACCAAATGCTTCCCACTTCTCTTTTAGTAGTGACCCTAGAGAAGAATAAAGACAAGAATAAAAAATATATTTTGCGTCATAATATATATAACTTAAAACACCACATAATTAACAAAACACACACAAAAACCACATCTTAGACATGTAAAAAATTAAGTCCAAATGCTTACACAATTCCAACCATATGCAGCCACTGTACTAGCCACTTCATTTATATGCATATGCATTAGAGAACTCATTTATTCTCACTATTCCCACTTTATAGATGAGAAAGTAAAGACTAAGCCACCAAAAGCCCCATTTACTGTGGAATCCAGTTTTCTGGAAATAACCTCTTCTAAGCATATGTGACTTACTGACCACTAAGTGGTACTTGTACATCAACACCACCAACCACTGACTTTTATAGAAATCTTGCTGAATCCCAGGAGCAACAATACTTTAGAATTAGTCATGTCAGCCCTAAGTCTCAGCAATCCCTAATTCGTTTTGCATCATTCTGCCCCAAACTCCTCCTAATTCTGCTCGCTAGACTCCAGCCATGACCTCCCACCGGCAGCCTGGGCTGCCACCTACCAGGCTCACTCTCTGCCCCAGCCTTGTTGACAGCCGACTTGTGCACATGCTGCATTAGCTTCAGGAGATCTTGCCACCGTTTCTGCCTGTAACACGTCTGAATGTGTCCCAAGAACGTAAAGTTCTGCTTCTTCGAAAATGTCTGAACAAAGAGTTCTTCAAATGCCTCCCGTAAAGGCAGCCAAATAAGCTTATGGTCCACTGGCTTGTAACTGAAACAAAAGGCAGATATGTGATTCACAAACTTCTGAAGCTAACAGAAACCAGAAGGCATACCTAAGAAAACAGGAATAGGTGTAAGATTTCTTCTACATCAAAATCAGAAACAATAGCAAAATACTTAAAATCTATGTTAAAGTTTTAAATTATGATCTATTTTTTCCCCATGTTGTTTGAAGGGTCTATGCTAAAGGTAATCATTAGATAACCAAATTATGAAAAAATCTGAAATTCTAAACTGGGTAGTGAGAGGCATGTCATTTATTCTACTAACACATTTAAATAATCATCATGTATATTTAATGATAAACCATATTTTATTAAGAGTGACCAAAATGTTTTTGAGATATTTTAGGAAAAAATATAACATCCGAAATTGATTTACTTAAGCATCTTGTACTTACTTTAACATCATGCCTTGTCAATGGTGGGGTGGAGGAAGAGACTGCTCCCAAAGATATTAAAAATTGGGGGAAGGGGACAGTAAAAAAAAATTTTTTTTTAGATGTTGCAATGGTTTGTGACCCTCCAAGGCTTAACTATTTATTTCTGAGTATTAAGATTCTCTTTTATTTCTTAGCATTTTATTTTTCTGGTTGGGGAATTAGGGAATTAATTCATTTAAATTAAAATTTAATTTACTACTGGGGGTGGGGAGAGGTTAATAAGAGTCAAGAAACACTGCTCTGGCTAGATTTAAGATAAGTTGCCCAAGCAGCACTAATCATTCTGGAAGATTAGACAAGATCAAGCGTACAACTTTCTTCAGCCTAGGATACTAAATACTACAATTCAAGGATGATAACCTCAATTTTATTTCCAAGAAATATAATTTGAGAACCGAAACAGTATCAAAATGTTTTGAAACAAGCAAGTACAATTGGAGAATCATGGATACTATTTACTCACTGGCCTAAGGAGGAACAACGAGACAAGCGAAACCCAGTGCCCTGAAACTGAGCATCTACATGGAAGAGTCCGATTTCAGAGAAAGTATGACAACTTCACGAACTTAACTTCGCTTCCCAGCAAGCACTGACCCATTAATTAGTAAAAACATTCCTTTACTCCATTCATTCCACTGAGATTTACTGTGCACCTCTAGGGTTCGGCACTGAGTAAACAAGACCCACCAGCTCTTGCCCCTCAGGAGCTTACAATCTAACCAAAAAGACAGTAGAGGAAGATACCTACTGGTATAAAATATCCAGTAGAAACTGGTATGCCAGTAGATAAAATGAAAGCAAAGGGGGTGAAAGAAGAATTTTAGTACTTTAGCTGTGATGGTCAGAGGAAGCTGTGTTAAAGATAGGAATTTGAAGGCAATCAAACAAAAAAGGGTTTGGCTAAGTAAATACCCCTGGGGGACAGGGTAGGTGACAGAGGAAACAGAAACACCGAGGGGAGTGTGGTTGGCAAGGCAGCAGAGCTGAAGGAAGGATAGGGAGAAGTGTCCTGGAGAGGTGGTGAAGGGTTTGTAGTATATTCCACATGGACTGAAGTCAGGGAGGAAGACAGTGATGTAATCTGATCACACTATCACAGAATCACATCCATCTACCAAATGGAAGAGAGGCTGGAGGAGAAGGAAAGATGAAAGCCCTACACTGGACTAGGCAGAGGACGATGAGCCAGAATGTCAGCAGCAGAATGTTGAGAAATTAAGCAAAATACAAATGTTTTTTAAATAAAATAGCTAGTCTTAAAGATGAGGGAATAAATGGGATCCAAAGCTAACTGAGGCAGCAGAGTAATGATTAAGAAGGTAGATGCTCAGGCAGACTGCTGGGTTCAAGTCACAGACTAGCCATTACTTTGAACAAGGCACTTAATCCTTGTGAGCCTCAGGTCCCTTGTGTATAAATGGGAATAATGAACAGGTTGTTAAGATGGCTGAGTGAGTAAACAGGTAAAAACTCAAAAGAGTGCCTGGCCCAGGGATGCCATTGAAGAGCAACCTGTTACTACAACTAGTAACTAGCTCAGTGAACTGAATTCATGAAAGAAATGGCTTTATATTTCACATTAGTCTGGGCTCCTTAAGAAAAAAGCTTGTTCATTTAAAACTGAAGGCATATTGGCTGGTTAAGTTAATAAATGCTTCAAATGATGGCGAAAATGAACATACATATATATAGCTTGCTGAAAATAAAAATAAAAATTAACTAAAGCACTCAATGGAAACCAACCTGTCACAGGGCGAACTGATGAATCAAACTATGAACTGAGACTAGAGTTTCCAAGCTATCTTTTGAAAGGACGCCTCAGGAGCAACCTGAAGGCCAAGAGAAGGAGGTCTAGACCACCTGGTCCTCGTGGACAGTCACTCAGGGTCTACCTGCTACATACATGATACATGGAGACCACAAACAAGATTCACTTGAAAATGACTAGAACAAAAGAAAATGACACTCCAAAATGACCATACATGAAAGAACACCAAGTGCAAAAGAAACATGAAACAGCACGTGATGAGCAACTAAGAAGCAAACCCTTCACCTCATTCGGGATCCGGATTCTGAGTCTGAGAACAGGCACTTGTGCCCTGCTGTCTCCCGTGCTGTTTCCTTCATGGATGATGCTTACTTGAGGGGCTTAGAGGAGAATGCAGGTTGGCCATTTTATTTCTATTTCTGTAAGATCTTTAATTTTCCTCTCATTTCTCCTTTCCATCATTGTTGACTTCTCCAAGGACCCCTCCCTGTCTCTCTATACCTGTTTCTCCTTCAGAGGCTGCCCCTCCCAACTCCATTTCCAGAACTGTGAACCTGTGTTCTGTGTTTTGCCATTTAGTGCAGACTTTTATTTTCTGGAATGGTTTTATCTGCTTCATCTAAGTCCTCTGTATCATCCACTCTTTCCTACAGTCTCATAGGCTCTCTCCAGCCCAATGCTGTTGGAATTTGGTTTACTGCTCTACTCCCAGGTAACCTGTAGGTCTCTGTGCTATTTACCAGAATCTACTTTAAACAGAATGACAAAAATGAGTTAAAAGTGAGGGGAAAGATATACCACACTAACAGTAATCAAAAAAGTAAGTAGGTACATATGCAAACAAAACTCACAGGCAATCTGCAGGAACGCAGCTCAAGTGCCTGATGGCCTTGAAGGCCTTATTCTTACAATATGTATTTATCCTTAATTACAACTTCTCAAAAAACCAGTCAAAAGGATCCAGATTTGCAAGTCAGACTAATTAGGACTATAAATTTCTTTTCTCTTTCACCATAGTATTTGGTAAATGCAAAATATGTTTAATAAACAAATTATTAATACAAAACATAAAACCAGTTTCATAGTTAGATAAAACTAACCACACCTTTCCAAAATAGAACTATGAAGCTTTCTATACCCCTTCTCCCTACCCACTCCTTTGTCTTCCATACCCTTGCCTTTTAATAAAATCATTTTTGCTTCAAATTGTATACACAAAGACTCTTAAGCAGTCATTCATACATCTAAGATATATATTAAAAGATGTGATTTACACACCACTTGCAGTTATACAAAAGGACAGAAAACAAGGCATACTTACAGCCATACAAAAACTGAATTGTATCTAACTTTTCTTTTGATTACTGATGCTAACTTACTAACAAGTTAGCACCAAAAATAAAATTCCAGTTACCACATTCTGATTTTAGCCTTTTGTATTATCAATTACATCAGGGCACAATGTGTATTCCCTACATTTAAAACTACTTGCATTTAAAAAAAAAAAAGGAATTAAAGAAGAAAACACTATTTGCAATGGCTGATATAACACTACAAAGTCTTTAATGAGACCGATACAGCCTATGTTTAATTAGTACAAGAACAATGCCATCTGTGTTAGCTATACTTAACTGCAGGGCATTACAGAATACAGAGTAGAAACAGACAGTAGTACAGACATACTTGGAGAAGGAAATGGCAACCCACTCCAGTATTCTTGCCTGGAAAACCTCATGGACAGAGGAGCCTGGCGGGTGACAGTCCAGGGGGTTGCTAAGAGTTGGACACGACTGAGCAACTAAACAACAACGACAGACATACTAGTTAAATAACAAACTCCATTTATTACTAAGAACACACTGCAAGTACCACAACGAGGGATAGGAGAGACTGTCAATTAACTGAACAGAAGAAATATAAAGCAAAGTAGAAAAGACCACTGAGGAAAAACAGAGTAAAAGAAGAACTGGGGTAAGAGAGGTTAAGTCTCAGCTGACAGATTTTAAGACAGTATAGAAATTTAAAATATATCATCAAGTACGTGTAGAGCAGAATTTAAGGGTCCAGAGGGTAAGAAAATGAAAAGCACAAAAGGAAGCAGGATTCCACACTGGCACTCCACCCAGAGCAGGAAGGGATAGAGACTGGTAAAAGCAAAAGTAAAAATAATGCTACAGTGTAAGGTGTCCTTAAAAAAAAATGAGTAAATAAAGAGCTTCTCGTAGACATCATAAAGAGAAAAAAGAACAATAACTTCTATTGTTCTATGCTTTTAAAGATTTATGCAAGCAACTGTTTAGAATTAATGGGACAGATCCTAGTATCATTCAACATAAGGTATGCCAATAGCATCTATCAGTTTTACAGCCTTCAGCACACATTAAAATTGTTCAAAAACTAACATATTCAAAAGCATCAAAAGGAAGAAGGGCATTTAGTTGACCACAGTGATGTTCCATTTAACCAAGTGGAGGCTACTTAACCTTTCAAAGATAAACAAATTGCAGGAGAGTCTTGCTTGAAGGCAGCATAACTCAAGAACATACTCCAGATAAATATTACTTAACTGCATTCAGTTCAGTTCAGTTGCTCAGTAGTGTCCAACTCTTTGCGACCCCACGGACTACAGCACACCAGGCTTCCCTGTCCATCACCAACTCCCGGAACTTGCTTAAACTCATGTCCATAGAATCAGTGATGCCATCCAACCATCTCATCCTCTGTCGTCCCCTTCTCCTCCCGCCTTCAATCTTTCCCAGCATCAGGGTCTTTCCAAATAAGTCAGTTCTTCGCATCAGGTAGACAATGTTTTGGAATTTCAGCTTCAGCCTCAGCCCTTCCAATGAATATTCAGGACTGATTTCCTTTAGGATGGACTGGTTGGATCTCCTTGCTCTTCAAGGGACTCCCAAGAGTCTTCTCCAATATCACAGTTCAAAAGCATCCATTCTTTGGCACTCAGCTTTCTTTATAGTCCAACTCTCACATCCATACATGTCTACTGGAAAAACCACAGCTTTGACTAGACAATCTCTGTCTATCAATCTCTGCTTATTGATATGCTGTCATATGGTCAAAACTTTTCTTCCAAGGAGCAAGCTTTTTTAATTTCATGGCTGCTGTCACCATCTGCAGTGATTTTGGAGCCCAAAAAAATAAAGTCTGTCACTGTTTCCATTGTTTCCCATCTATTTGCCATGAAGGGATGGGACCTGATGCCATGATCTTAGCTTTCTGAATGCTGAGTTTTAAGCCAACTTTTTCACTCTCTTTTCACTTTCATCAACAGGCTCTTTAGTTGTTCATTTTCTGCCATAAGGGTGGGGTCATCTGCATATCTGAGGTTATTGATATTTCTCTCAGCAATCTTGATTCCAGCTTGTGCTTCATCCAGCCCAGCATTTCGCATGATGTACCCTGCATATAGGTTAAATAAGCAGGGTGACAGTATGCAGCCTTGACGTACTTCTTTCCCGACTTGGAACCAGTTTGTTGTTTCATGTCCAGTTCTAACTGTTACTTCTTGACCTGTATACAGATTTCTCAGGAGGCAGGTCAGGTGCTCTGGTATTCCCATCTCTTTAAAAATTTTCCATAGTTTGTTGTGATACACAGTTGACTGCATACTCACCTTTATATTCCAGCCCCCACCCCACACCCTCAGCAGGATCTCTGAGAGCAAGAACCTCAAGAATTCTTTAAAATGAAGAGAAACATCTACATACCCCAAGAGTCCCTTAATAAACCCTAATAAATATCCTGCTGGCTACGGTAGGCACAGGGGGCAAGTTGTTGAACATTCTTCCAAGGTTAGTATTGAGCTTAATAGGAAAGAAGTGTTTCTTACCTCAAGCAGTGAACACAAAACAACAAGAAAAAGGTTTAAAACCAAACTTACCCTCCCAGCAAATCTGCAGTGTCACTTTGCTGATTCATATTGACAACTCTCAAACGGTGGCCTTTAAGAAAAAAAGGGTATAAAGAGTTATTCTGAAAATGTAAAGACTGACAATACCCACTGTGATCTGATGTGCGGACATGGGTATGGGCAAATCTTTTAATGTGCACTTCCTCTGACCCCTCATTTTATTTTTAGAATCTTGACTGTTCAAAATTTTAACCTAACCCAGAGAGAATGAAAGAGTCACTGCTCTAGCATCAGGTAACTGAAAACAACAACAAAAAAAATCCTTCAGTAAGTCAATGTCTATGAATTAGAACTAAATAAATATCTAGTGTGAAATATTAATTTAGACATCAGAACAGGAATGAGGCAGTTCTGTTTTTAAAGATGGCCAATGTGCTTAACTAAACACAATACAGGGAAGGATCCCATCTGTTTCAAAACAAAACCAAAGCACTATGTATGTGCAGGCCATAGATTAGAACTGAAAAAAATTAATACCAACAGTTAATAGTTATTTCCAGGGGGAGAGATTACATTGTTTCCAAGGAAAAAGATTCCAGTGCTTATCTCCAGGGGAAACAGAGCTGTGGCACTTTTTAAGTTCCAATATTCTTTGGACTCTAGTTTTTAAAAAGGCAGTCGTATGAAATGAAATGCCTATCGTCTAGGACAGACTGCATCCCCTCCAGGAGTTACCTGTAATGTGAGCCAAATACTGGACTGTGGAGGTTTTGCCTGTTCCAGTTTCTCCCACCAGCAACACAGGCTCCCCTTTGCTGACACATACTGCGAGCTGTTCGATAAGAACAGAGGATGGCCTCGTAGCAGCAAAGGTGAACTTTTCCCTGGGGAGGTGAAAGTACGTAAGCAGTTGGAGAGACAAGCTGCAAGCTTCTCTTAACGTTGTTCTGAGGAATCAGACTCGATAAACAAGACAACTCAAGAAAGGACTGTCTTCACATTGTATGGGATAGCTCACAACATAAGAATCGCAGAATTCATTCTATAAACATGGAGCATTTACATACCTAGTACTTCACTAGGCTCTAGAAATTCAAAACACCGACAAGATAAAACATCTGTACTACCTATGTCATCTTGGGCAAATTACTTAACCTCTCTTAGCCTTGGTTTCCTAACCTGTACAATCTGGACAACAACACTTACTAGTTGCAGTAAGTCCTCCACAAATTCATGTCCACCCGGTAGCTGTGAATGTGACCTTATTTGGGAAAAAGGTCTTTACAGGAATAAGATAAAAATCATACTGTATTGGACTTAAGGGCTGGTCTTAAATCCAATGGCCCGTGTTCTCATACAGAAAGAGAAATTTACAGACACAAAAAAGACACACAGGGAAGAAGGCCATAAGACAATGGAGTCAGATACTGAACTGAAGCAGCTACAAGGTAAGGAACACCAAGGACTAGTGCCCGCCATCAGAAGCCAGGAAGAGGCAAGAGCCTCCAGAGGGAACGTGGCCCTGCCAGCACCTGGACTTCAGCCTTCCAGACTCCAGAACTGAGAAGAAATGTTTATGGCAAACCATCAAGTTTACGGCCCTAGTGGTACAGAACCCACATGTCAAAGCAGGAGACACAAGAGACCCAGGTTTGGTCCCTGGGTCGGGAAGATTCCCTGGAGTAGGAAATGGCAACCTACTCCAGTATTCTTGCCTGGAGAACCCCATGGATAAAGGAGCCTGGCAGGCTATAGTCCATGGGGTTGAAAAGAGTCGGACATGACTAAAGCGACTTAGCATGCATGGATACATGAATCAAGTTTATGGTTAATTTGTGAGGTGAGTCCTAGGGCGCTAATAAACACATTAATTCATAGGATTACTATAGTCACATGCAAAAACATGCAAAACAGCACTTAGCACAATGTTAGGAATACAGCAAATATTTAGTAAATGGTTAACTAGGTATCAAAAACTTATACAATTCCAGCCTTCAAGGAATTAACAGACTAATTTAGGACCAAGCCTGCCTTCCAAGTGATGCTTACTTCACTGAATAAATAAATTACAATGAATAAAATCAAAGATACATCTTTGCTGGTCCCAAATCTCTAAGCACCCTCATCACCACCCTCCAGCTCCTAATATCCAGTTTCACAGGACACATTTTAGGAAATCACTGCTCCTTACCAGTCTAGCACACTGGAGAGATCACAGTTCAGACATGGGTTTTACTCAGAGAAAAGGGTCAGGACCAAATGCTCCTTGCGCCAAGTTCCCAATGACCCCACAGTGCTCAGCTCAGCTTGGAACCCTGATTACCTCTGTATGTGGACAGCCTCGCTTTGTTTTCGGAGAAGCCGCACTCGACCCACTTGCACATCAAGCTCGTTGATCACAATTTCTGGTTTGTAAAGTTGACAGAAGAATTCCACCTATGGGAGGGGAAAAGATTTACCTGAGTAAAATTCTGCGTACTCTTCAAACACTTAAATCATGAGGCTTACTGTGCCACCTCTAGAAGCACTTTCGGCTTCCTATATAGGCAAGTTAGCGTTTAATTTTATTTTAAAATATTTTCCAAGTTTCTGTTTTTAAAAACATTGATTATGAATGTTCCCTAACACTACAATTTATTGATTCAAATAAGCCTCTATCTACCTACATAAAGTGAACAGTCAAGAAAAGCTATACTCCTAAAAGATACTTCTAAAAAAATCAAAGTAATTTTTCTTCAGCTATGTTTTCTGCACAACAAACTGTGGAAAATTCTTCAAGAGATGGGACTACCAGACCACCTGACCTGCCTCCTGAGAAATCTGTATGCAGGTCAAGAAGCAACAGTTAAAACTGGACATGGAACAACAGACTGGTTCCAAATTGGGAGAGGAGTATGTCAAGGCTGCATATTGTCACCCTATTTATTTAACTTACATACAGAGTACATCTTGCGAAATGCTGGGCTGGATGAAGCACAAGCTGAAATCAAGATTGCTGGGAGAAATATCAATAACCTCGGATATGCAGATGACAGCACCTTTATGGCAGAAAGCGAAGAACTAAAGAGCCTCTTGATGAAAGTGAAAAGAGGAGAGTGAAAAAGTTGGCTTAAAACACAACATTAAAAAAACTAAGGTCATGGCATCCAGCCAAATCACTTCATGGCAAACAGATGCAAACAATGGGAACAGTGACAGACTTTATTTTGGGGGGATCTAAAATGATTGCAGATGGTGACTGCAGGCATGAAATTAAAAACACTTGCTCCTTGGAAGAAAAGGTATTATCAACCTAGACAGCATATTAGTAAGCAGAGACATTACTTTGCCAACAAAGGTCTGTCTAGTCAAAGCTATGGTTTTTCCAGTAGTCACATATGGGTGTGAGAGTTGGACTCGAAAGAAAGCTGAGCACCGAAGAAATGATGCTTCTGAACTGTGGTGTTGGACAAGACTCTTGAGAGTCCCTTGAACAGCAAGGAGATCCAACCAGTCTATCCTAAAGGCAATCAGTCTTGAACATTCATTGGAAGGACTGAGGCTGAAGCTGAAACTCCAATACTTTGGCCACCTGATGCGAAGAACTGACTCACTAGAAACGACCCTGATGCTGGGAAGATTGAAGGTGGAAGGAGAAGGGGATGACAGAGGATGAGATGATTGGATGGCATCACTGACTTGATGGATATGAGTTTGAGCAAGCTCTAGGAGTTGGTGATGGAGAGGGAAGCCTGGTGTGCTGCAGCCCATGGGGTCACAAAAAGTCGGACACGACTAAGCGACCAAACTTAACTGAAGCTTTGAAAATGCGAAGGCTTATTAAAATATTTGCTAAGACACCGTTCCAGTCCTGAATCCAGAACATACATAATAACATGCTCCTTAAACACTGGAAAATAAGGCGCACATGTGAGAAAGAATACAAGGCAGCTCACTTTAAGAATGTGGACCACAGGGAGAACTACTTATCCAAGAGACAGTGAGTTTTATGCCCATGAGAGGCAGCAATGAAACGTCCAACTTTGCAAAAGCTTTTCTAGGTAAGGGCCAGAGACCAGCAAGTAAGCTAAATAACCCAACTTCCTTTCAAGAGGGAAGTAGAAATAGCACTACATACCTTTTTCTTGGAAATGTTCAATTTGCTTCCAATGACTTCTGCCATTTTCAGTTTGCTCGTCTGCTTAGAAAGCATTGCTGTGAAACAGTCCAGAGCCTATTAAAATAACCAAGGCAAATAGCAATTGACTTCTTAAATAATACATTAATGACAGAGCACTGCAGTCCAGGCCACAAAAGGAAGGAATATAAAATCTAGCAGGAACATTTCTGCAAGAAAGACTAAAAGGAGAGTACAAATAAGGTACCAACCCTAGACTTAAAGATGTTACCACAACAGAGACAAGACTCCAAAAATGTTAAGGCTTTATTATCAAAATATTGGTTAATTAGGAAAACACACACATGCAGCCCTGAGTTTGCAAATGTAAAATTCAGGCAAAAATAGCAATTAGCATTAATCCCTGGTTAGTAGTGTAGATTCTATAGTGGAAAATGATTCTCAGACAGTGGAGATAACACCAAAAGATTACTTCTGAGCTGTAAAGGGAAATTCTTGGTGTGCAATCAAGGAATACTGTCATTGCCCTAACACAGTACTTAGCCACTACTGAGAAGCCAAGATACATGTCTTCTGCTGTAATAAGAATTTATCTGCTGTTTGTCCCTAATTCCTACACAGCCTTTCAAAAATTCTGAATCACCAGGACTAAGGAGTGTCTTCTGTTATTCACTAGAGTCCTCATGGGCCCTACTGGGTTTATTATACTAAGCAAGGTAACTCCAGATGAGCCCTTACTTAGTTTATCAGAGGAAATGGCCAGGCCAGAAAGACCAAGCACGAACAGGAGAATTGAAACTTCCATCCCCAACACTTGGAGAAGGTGGAGGGGCTGGTGGACAACACGATGTATGATGAAGGTGGCACTCCCTGCCTCCAAAGATGTGCCTGTGTTCAGATTCCTGAAGTCTTGCCCTATGCGTCTCTTTGACTGTTCCTGAACAATATTTTTAATAATAAAACTGTAGCCTGTACAGTAAGTACAGAGCTTCCAAAGAATTCTATGAGACAATCACTGTACCTGAGAAGTTTGTAGGAACCCCTGAATTTACAGCTGATTGGTCCTAAGTGTGGGTGGGCCTCCAATACTTGTGGCTGGAGTCCAAAGTGGGGTGGTCTTGTGGAGGACTGAGTCCCTGAACCTGTGTGGTCTACACTAACTCCAGGTAGTCAGTATCAGAACTGGACTGAATTGCAAGACACCACTTGGTGTCAAAACAGAGAAGCAGCAACCAGATAAAGCCAAAAGGTGAAACATTCTGTAAAACAACTGGCCTGATCTCTTCAACAAGGTAGTATGGGGTTTTTATGAGGGGCTGGCGGGCATGGCTCTAATACAGTAAAAGAGTTCTTAATTCCATACGCATAGACAAAGATGTACAAGGAGATATACCAATGTATTAATAGTACAGGGGAATCTCTGAATGGGAGAATATTTTTTACCGTTTTCCCATATTTTCTCATTTTTACTTCTATATTAAAAAAATGTTGTTGTTGTTGTTTAGTCGCTAAGTAGTGTCCAATTCTTTTGTGACCTCATGGACTAAAGCCCAGCAGGCTCCTCTGTCCATGGGATTTCCCAGGCAAGAATACTAAAATGGACTGCTACTTCCTCCTCCAGGGAATCTTCCCGCCCCAGGATCAAACCCGTGTCTCCTGCACTGGCACGCAGATTCTTGACCACTGAGCCACCAGGGAAGCCCATATTAATAAAATACTTGTACACAAATGTTCACAGCAGCATTATTCACAACAGGTGAAAACAACCCAAATATCCATTAACGTATGAGTGAATAAACAAAATGTGGTATATCAATACAATGAAATGTTACTCAGCCATAACGAGAATGAAGTACTGACTCATGCTACAACATGGATTAACCAAGAGAATATGCTGAGTGAAAGAAGATAAAAGGGTCACCTAAAGTATGATTTCATTTATATGAAATGTCCAAAATAAGCAAATCTATAGACAGGAGGTAGATTAGTGATTGTCAGAGGCTGCAGAGAGAAGAAAAATAGGCATGATGGTTGATGGTTACAAGGTTTCTTTTTGAGGTGATGAAAATGTTCTAGAATTACTTAGTGGTGATGTGGCATAATTCTGTAAATACACTAAAATACACTCAATTGTACACCTTAAAAGAGTGAATTTTATGGGTTCACACACACACACACACACACACACACACACTATAACATTCTAAAATAGAGACTAAAGAAGATCCTCCCCTTGCCAGTTTTATTTTAAAAGTACAAAACAAGATTATCTGTAGGAAGATGAAAAATGTAGGAGGATGGAAAGGAAATTTCACTGGACAGGAAGGAGATTAAAGGACTGATACACAGCACTTCAGGGTCTGGCTTGATTAAGTGTGTGCTCTGAATCAGGGTTCTTTCTACTCAAAGCAACTTCACCAGGGACACTGCTCACCAAAACAGGTCACTATCCTTTCCTCAATCCTAGCTGACAGACACGGTAACACTTTATAGTCAAAACGGGTCAATGTTTGAAGAGCCCAAAGATCTTCAGGCAGTACCACTTTTATTCTTAACCAGGTGGAAATACATCTCTTGTTCTTATTGAATATGGCAGAGCTGTAATTCAACAGCGCTTCCCTCTTGCACAACATACTTTCCCCCCAGCCCAGCATACAAGAACAGACTTTAACCCACATACATTTCTCTGGACTAAAGTTAAAAAGGCCCTGCTGGGGCAAGTGGTGGGATCAGACAAATACAAATCTGTCAAACAGACTAAGAAATTATACATAGAAATTAATACTAAACATCTTAGAAACTCTTTTCGTTTTACAATAGTATTACCACCTGGGAGATTTTCCCCTTTCATTTAAGCTTTAATTTCAGCTTCTGTTTTACTCTATTTCAAACTAGACTTATTTGAAATTAGGGGTAACCCATTTCAAGAGCCACAAAACATTTATCATGCTCACTTAGCTCTAAGACAACTTTAGTTCAGTTTTAACTAGCTAAGGATATACACAGTACCTACACCATAGAAAAACTTTCTGATAATAGTCAAGAGACAGAAAATAACAGTGGAAATTAGCAGCCTTGCAGAGCACAGAGAAAACAAGCAGGAAGACTATATCTTACCTCTTGAAAAATATTTAACGATGCTGATGAAGACAGACTGTCAAAGCTGTGGGCAATCCTATTACACCAATTAAGTAGATCCCTTTAAAAAAAAAAAAAAGGTAAGAAATAAAAAAACACAGGTCAAAGATACCAAAGGTATCAGAGTTTACTTAGGTCTTGGAACGTCTGACCACAAAGACTCTCCCTTTTTCTGGCAACTGAATATAAACAGTGTTAAGTCAGGAAAAAGTATAAGTGGATCCTTTTCTTACCTCTATCAGGAAGCAACCTATAATTCATTTCTCCCCCATCCATACCAGACAAGGTAGCAAGAGATAGGAGCAATTAACTCTCAGAGCAAACTTAAGGGGAGCTGCCCATTCCCAATTCTCACTTCTCAAAGAGCAAGTCAACCACTGCAAATGTAGCTCAAAGGAAGAAAGAGAATTTACTATATACAGCAAAACCCAAAAATCTTATTTAGGACCCCATTTGTCCCAAAAGGACATCCAGTGAAAAAACTATGTCAGTAGTTTTCCAACTTTTTCCACTATTTCCAACTTTTAGAGTTATTTGTTAAACCAATTATAATTCCTAGGGATGCATAATAAGTATAATTAACACTGCTGTATGTTATACATGGGAGAAGGCTACGGCAACCCACTCCAGTGTTCTTGCCTGGAAAATCCCATGGACGGAGGAACCTGGCAGGCTGCAGTCCATGGGGTTGCTAGGAGTTGGACACGACTAAGAGACTTCACTTTCATGCATTGGAGAAGGAAATGGCAACCTACTTCAGTGTTCTTGCCTGGAGAATCCCAGGGACGGGGGAGCCTGGTGAGCTGCCGTCTCTGGGGTCGCACAGAGTTGGACAGGACTGAAGCGACTTAGCAGCAGCAGCAGAATGTTATATGTGAAAAGTTGTTACATTATCACAAGAAAAAAATTGTTTTTTTTACTATTTAACTTAGTATCTGTGAGATGATGGAGGTTCACTCAACTTGTAGTCATTATTTCATATGCATGTAATCATTATCCTATATGCCATAAACTTATACAGAGCTGTCAGTTACAGCTCAATAAAACTGTAAGAAGAAGAAAAAAGTTATTTTTTAAAGCTAACATAATATTATCTTCATAAGCCTTCCCATACAGTAACTATAGATCTCAAACAGATCAGAGACTGAGAACGTCTAATTTCAAAATCAGACTTCTTGTAACCATTCAGTTTGAGCTGCTATGAACTTCTAAGAGAAGCAATTTTTAAAATAGCAACCCAAAAGCGTTTAGCCCAATACCTGAGAGACAATTCTCTTCCCTCAAGGCTTAGTCTCTTGTTTTCTTGTCTTGTTTCTGGAACCTCCCCTGGCGCCTGTTCCCCTCCAACAGAACTTTCACTCAGACAGTGATGCTTCTCTCCAATAAGCTGGAAATAAATATCAAGCAGGTGATCGGTTGCTGCTGATAAGCTGGGATATCTATTTTGAAGAACCTGAGAGAGGAGGAAAAAAAGCAAAAAAAAAAAAAAATTAGCAGCAGACAAAGTGATTTTTAAAAGCACACCAAGAATGAATTTCTCTAGGAGATCTGTCATTTTGAGCAAGTGTAAAAACTTCCACCTTCACCCATTACCTCCAGCCCCCCAAAGACTATGACGTCCTCCTGCCCAGAACTGTTATCTGGCAACCTCACAACCTATCACACAGCTTTGGGTACAGAAGCTCGATGGGAAAGACGTCTCAAACACAGGCATCCAAAGCCCATGCACTTCAAGTACTACATACTCCAATTATTTTAAAGACAATTGTAGTACCATCATTAAGTCATTTCTCAGCCAAAAGCAGAAATGAAACAGTTTAGTGGGAAAGGAAACAAAAGTTGTTTTTAAAAGCAGAACACAGCAAAAGGAGCTAGTGTTAAAGTCCTGATAAAAAGTAGTTTTTATCAGACAGAAGAATTTAGAAAGCAAAAGATCTAGTCCAATTCACTTCAATAACTATTAAGAATTTTGTGCAGTATTGATACTTGGTGGCCATAATATTATAATATTTATGATATGGATTTGTTAAGTCTACTTGAGAAGAAAAATATCACATATGTATTAGAAATATTAGCTAATATATTTAAATTAGCTTAAGAAGTATACCATGATTCCAACTTATATTAATATATGAAATATCAACATATTTTATATATATTAAAGAGGTAAAGTCCACATATTTACAAAGATGAACTAAAATCTTTTAATAGTGTCACGAAGTATTAGAGGTCACAGATTTTAATTTCTTCATACCTTTTTGTTAAATTGGAAGATTTTACAAATTTTAATATTTCAAATGTATTAAAAATTAAGTAAAGATAGAAGTGAATAATAAAATCAACAAATTCATTTTATTTGCTATACATGTGGATCTTTCAAAGAGAGAATAAACATGTTCTGTGTATAGAAGGAACATTTTCAAAACTGACCATATTTATGGACTGTGGCTACCATAAACAAAATACATACTTCCATCACCCATAAAACAAAAAAAAAGTTCCCTTGTAATCACACCCTTCCCCACCACCCCTGTCCCTGGAATCTTGAACCTGATTCCAATCAGTACAGTTTAGCTTTCAAACTTCTCATGTACATGGAATCATCCAGGATGTAGCACGTAGTTTGGTTTCTCTTACTCAGCATCGTGTTTTTGAAATTCACCCAAACATCACTGTATGTATCAGCAGTTCATTCTATTTTATTGCTGAGGAGTAATTCCATCATATGAACATGTATACTTATGATCATGGTGGGGGAAAAAAGCTATTTTTACTTGAAAAAAACTTAGGTTTAACACTTTAGTAGGGCTCGGTTATTTGGGGAAAAAGTTCTGAATAGTGATTTATATGTACCAACCAATTAGTCATTTTCTACCTCAGACAAAAAATATCTTTTGTTATTACCATAAATGTCAAAATGTAAACAGAATATCACATGATAAACTAATCTGACATAATATGCTTATCAGTATTTAAATGTTTGAAAACCAAATATTTAAAGAACTACAACAGCAAAAAAAAAAAAAAGAGGGGTATTATGTCAGAGCAATACAACAAACACATGGATTGTGAGGCATGGACTGGATGCCGGGGACACCAAAGCTGAGTAAGTTACGGGAGGAGCTTACAGTTGAGAGCAGCAAGAGAGGGAGAGAAAGATGTATAGACACACAAGTACACAACTGAGAGCTACAGTGAGATAAGAAACTCACAAGGCTACAGAGACACAAAAATCACACCATCAAGGCCAGGGTTCTTAGAAATTATATGAAGGCCGATCCAGTAATTTGTGCCCTCTGAAAACCCCTCTGTTAATAAATACTTAAACGCTAATAATAGATAAAATATTTGAAAGGGCTGTCTGGTGCCACTTATTTATGTAAAAATTTACACCAAGAAAGAGGAAAGTGACCCTGCCATGCCTGAATGTTCACTGACAACACTTTATTTGCTACTGTCCAAAGTGAAGTTCTGGGAGACAGAAAGCTGCCCAAGTGAGAAGGCAAATGCAGAGGAGAGAGGTTGGCAGCGTAGAGTGAGGCACACCGCTTAGGGGTTACAGAGAACCAGTGATACTACAAAGTGAACTGATGTATAAAGCCTTTAAACTAAGTCATCTCAGTTTCCATTAAGGTCCAGATGGAAATGCACATGCAGTTGTTAAGTGTGAAAGATACTAGTTACAATCAACTTAGTAAAAATAAAAAGATCCTTTGAGGACAACTGGGGAAATTCTAATGTGGTCTGAGAATGAAGTGCTACTGAGGAATAATAATTCATTTTATTGGCTACAATACTGATATTGTGGTTACATATGGAAATGCCCTTAAAGACGCATCAAAGTATTTAAGGGTGAAATTCTGCGAGGTTTGCTTTCAAATATATTAGCAAATAAAAAGTACTAGATGAAGTTAATATAGTAAAATGTTAGCACATTAACTGTTAAATTTAGAGTAGTGAGTATTTTCATGACTCACTGGGCTATTTCTCTTCTCTACATGTAAGTCTGAAACTTTTAAAACAGGAATTCTCTGGCGGCTCAGTGGTAAAGAATCTGCCTGCCACATGGGTTTGATCCCTGGGTTGGGAAGATCCCTTGAAAAAGAAAATGGCAACCCACTCCATGATTCTTGCCTGGGAAATCCCATGGACCTAGAAGAGACTAGTGGCTACATTCCATGGGGTTGCAAAAAGCTGAACACGACTTAGCAACTAAACAACAACAGAGCTGATTCACTTCTTTGTATAGTAGAAACTAACACAACACTGAAACTTGTAATATAAATGAAAAGTAAAAAAGAGAAGCACTGATACTTTCAAGTAATTGCATACCTCATTTAGTTCTGCCTTATCCATATTATCCAGGTGAATTTTGGTCCAGTATTTGTCTAGCAGAGTAGCATGACTATTTAGCGGTCGATACCAATTTCCTCCACAGCTCAACAGTCTGTATTACAAAATGAAAAGCAGAGTCACACAAATTTCTAAGTTTTAATCTTGAATTATGCCCCTGGTTATCCTTTGCTATACACTGTGTCACATCTGAAAAAAACTCACAATTCCTTCTGGTGTCAAGACACTATTATGCTAGGCTTACAGGGAGGATGATGATGAAATGCTGCCACTGACTCAGTTTTGACTATTTTCCTAAGGAGAGTAATAGGGCTTTAACCAAGTTATTTTCAAATTACTGCAAACAGTCCTATTAGGCATTTTGATCTTAAAAACATGTTTCTTTTCATTAAGATGTAACTTCAAGAAAAAGAAAACAAACCAAGACCCATAGCACTAAAAATAAGTTCACTGCTTATTTACCAAAAGCTACAGTACCTAAAACTATTTAAAATACCTAGAAGGGAAGGAATATTCATTGAACACATATTCTGGGCAAGCCACAGGCTTACATTTAAGCCATTAATTTTATCCTCATAACAACTGCCCTGAGGGAACAGTGATCTTTTCCTCTAACTGCAAGCAAGAACCATAAGGAAGAGAAAGAAAAATGTCTCTTGCTCACTCAACTATGACTACAAATCGCAAAACCAAGAAACGAACTGAAGTTGGTGTGACATCCTTGTGTGATGTCTCAGGACTTTCCAGGAAAGAACTTCATTATCACTGTGAATAAAAACAGGTTCTACTAAAACTATCAGGGTCTAGCAAGGTGCTCCTTGAAGACAGTTAGAGCAGCTCTGCATTCCGTCTGGGAGTGAATGCTCACAGAGGTGCAGTAAACACTAACATAATCACTATACACAGTGTAGCACTGGTTTCCCTCTCGGGCATTTTAATATCTTGGAGAAATGAACAGGTAGTCAGGTAGGAGGAAATAAGCCACTGCCTTCACGTTATTTTAAAATGTAGATAAGGACATAAACATAAGTTTCTTTAGGTTTTATTCCTTTGTTGACGCTTATCTTCAATTTATTTATTTAAACTGCTTGACGTCTACATAGCTTCATTTGCGTCAGCGCCACCATCATGGTTGGGCACTCCACCATGTGACAGGTCTTTAGTGCAAGTCATTTCACCTAAACTTTACAACTTACACCAAGTTGTAAAGCAGGCATTATTGGTTCCATCAGAATCAGCCAAGCAAGGTACATACAGATACAAAGAGTCAGTGTCAGGATTCAAACCCAGGGCTATCTGACAACTGTCATTTCTGATTATGTTTGAAAATATGAAAACAAGTTTTTTTTTAAGACTGGTTACTTATTTCTAAGTGAAAAAAACAAAACTTTTATTTTCTAAATTAATTATCTCCATGAAAAACAGTCAGGAATGAAAAGGTTGGATCTGTTCCAACTTTAAAGGCCCAGAGAACTCTATTCCTGGACTTGTGTACTCAGCACTCTAGCATGTGGACTCATGAGCAAGAGGCTCCATCGTGGAGACAAAAGGGTTAATAGGACATACCTCCTGGTTGCAAAGAACTGAAATCCAGGAGCCACCTTCACACAGTCACCTCGGCCAGGAATCAAGAGCTCTCCATTCTCCAAGAGAGGGATCAGCACAGAAACCTAAATCACAAAATTCCAGGGACAAAGCTATAAAGACAGAAGTAGCAAAAAAACCCCCACAAAACCAGCCCTCTAACCAAATGACAAACACATACTTAAAGGAAACCCTACTTCTCACGGCATAAACTGGGGTCACAGCAGGTGGGAATATTGGAGTCAACTACACTCCAGCAGAGCGACTTACTTGTTCAACATTCACTGGGTGCCTACTAACCAGAATCAAGCAAGACACTAGAACTCCAGACACGACTGAGGCATTACAGCCTAGCGTCTGATGGGAGGTAGCTGGCAAACTACCGCACAGCCTAACTGGTGTGACCCCAAGCGATGAACAAAACACCGTGTGAAGACAGACTGTCGATGAGTGTGGAGCAGATTAGAAGCAAGGCAGTGAAGCCACCCTAGAGGTAATGCCATTCACTGAGTCTTAAAGTTGAACAGAAATTAGTCCGGTTTGGTGGGAAAGGAATGGCACAATTACCCTAGGCAAAAATATTAAAATGAATAAAAACAAACATGCCTACGAGTGCAGCCTGAGAAGATTCTGTGATGGTTAGGGCAGAATGTGCACGTGAAGTAGTGAAAAAATACTAGGCTTACGAGACAGAGGATAAAAGCCCTTCCGTGCTGAGCTAAGAAGCTGGAACTTTTTCATGACAGTGGTTGAGAGGATTTTATTCAGGAGAAAGAAACTTTATTTTACATTTTAGAAAATGAACTGTACAACAATATGGAAGATAAACTGAAAGAAAGCCAGCCTGGATGGAAAGAAGTGAAAAAACATACCAGTCAGGTAACAAAGGCAAGATGGCAAGATAGATTAGATAGAGACAAAAACAAGAAGCCCTGTGCTAAGGCAGCACGCCAGAGGGGAACAGAATAAGAGATAAGGAAAAAGCACTAAGCAGAATCAGACTGAGTGAGTGGGAGACGAGAGGAAGGAGAGAGCCAAGTTCTGGCTTGGCTAATACGTGGCAGGAAAGGTTGTTCTGTGAAAACAGCAGACAAGGTCCATTTTGAACATCCTAAACCTGTACCCACTAAGGAATCTAAGTAGAGATTTTCTGAGAAAAGTATGGACTAGACATATGGATGTAAGGGATGGGAGTTTAAGGACGAAGTTTTGAAAAACAAAGAACAAAGAGGGTTCTAAAATATCAACAATTTTATTAAGCATCATTAATTCATACATGGCTAGGAGTAGAAAGGGAAAGTAATAGAGGGGCAACTCCAAGGTAACAATGACACTTGAAACAAAAGACAACAATCCTGAATGATATCTATAAAAGCTACCTTGAAATAGTAATGGGTTCACTACTAGCTGAGTTCTGGAAATAACAAAATAATAATCAAGGGGAAGGCGTATTTTTGAGTAAACACAACTTTACTATAATGGTAAGTTTAAACATAATCAACTGAATAAACATACCCTCTGGAATCAAATGTAGTAACAAAAGGGGAATGGAACACAAAATGGAACTCAAAGAATTTTCTGCTGTACTAGACATGACCCAAGTAATGACAAGTAAGAACAAGACAGAAAGCAACAGTTTGGTCTTGAATCTGGACTTGGTCATCAAAGAATGTACTTAGCAATGGGACAGGGACAGACGCCTATGCTTCATCATGACCTGAATGGAAAATCCCTTATGTTCATCTAACTTTTTTGGCTCAAATTCTATGATTCATAATCCTAATGACTTCTCAGGTATCCTGAGGTCTAAAAAAATTTGTCCAGGAAAGAGAGCATTAGAAAGGGCTAAGACTCAACAAATACTTTTTTATTTTTTGGTCATTAGAATCTGCTTGTTTTTCAAAACATGAATTTCACCCCCTGAACAAAGATAACGTAACCCTGGAGGCCCACTTCCATCTCAGCTGCCCCTCCCGCAGCCCTGCCGTCAGTTAGGCGTGGATGGCTAGGTGTGGCCTGGGGCAGAGGAGCGGGCTGTGGGGTATCTGCTCAGCCTGCCCAGCCCGCTGTGTTCCTGCCTGCCGGGACCTCTCTCTCCTCTGAAGTGCAGCAAATACTTTTAAGTTGGCCTTGTAATTTATAATTCAGTTCATTGTAAAGTCTCCTTGGTAGGAGTCATCCCTGGCTCTGGGCTTATCAAGAAAACTAAGTTCCAGCCCTATAAAACTTAGCATTAAAATCTTAGAACACAGTGGTAACACTAGGCCAATAACCCCATTACATCTTTACCTCAGACTCTAAAATATGCATGTGTCATAAGACACATATATTTATAGCCACCCTTTCCCCTTCATATCTCCCTAAACCCAAAGACCTTCCCCACCTCTCCTCCTCCCTCCTGCCTGTCTCCTCTTTCTCTAATCCAAGAGGGTAAGGTCCATATAGAGGTAGCTTTAAGGTTCACGTTAAAGAAAACTAAAACCAATCTTGGGAAAATCTGCCCACTGAAAGATTTTTTCATTTTGCAATACATTTTAGGGTGGGAGTTGGGTGGTGGTGGGGGGGATGTCATCGTTCACAGAATACAGAAGAAACATGGACTGCCTCCATAGCTAAATTTCATACACATAGAAAAGTGATCTTTTTAAAAAGTCAGAAATACACATCCAGTTTATTTTCCTTAATTGAACAAAGACAAGCAGGCACTTATAACATCATCTCTTCCTTCCTGTGTCCTCAGCTCACTGCTCTACAGACGCCATGGCTGGGGAGTGGGCTTCAAAGTTCTCGATGTATCCGTAACATGCATAAGATGTTTCCCACCGAGCCTATTCTTAGAAAGCCTGTGATACTGATCACGTTTTCAACTAAAGGAGGAAAAAAAATATACTGAGAAACTGATCACACATTCAGCTATTAAAGGAAACACTACAAGCAGAATTTTACTGATTTTCTATCAAACAAGAGATCAGCCTGGTAATCCAAGAACTCAAATAGATTAGGTGGATAATCAACATACCATCTCTAATGAAATAACCTGTGTTGTTTAAATAAGGCCCCAGCATCACTATTAACACAATCTGAAGACGAGAAATTAGCGAGTTACTGTGGAGGTGACATACCACATCCAAGGGCGCGTAATCAATGTCCTCCAGGAGGATCCAGTGTCCCTTGGTGGCTGCCTGTGTCAAGGTCCCAGGCTGCCACACAAACTCCCCTGGGACGTCTGTGCAGCGATACATTCCCAACAGCATCTGCAGAAAGAAGATGAAGGACTTACTGAAACCACACCTGAAGTGCCAGTGCCACATCCTAAGATTAGTTCCATTAAACTTCTACAGGGTTATAATGGGCATCTGAGGTTTTACAGCACGATCCCCTCTGTTAGGACGAATACCAGTTAATTACAGTTTCTTAGCAAAAACAATATTTTAAAGCAAATATTCAAAGTATGTTCACCCACCCAAATCTGCCATTTCTTAGTTACCTTACTGTCAGTCTGATCTCCAAGTTGGACTTTGAGAAGTTGAGAGGGCTTCCTTCTACCTGTCATTGCAGCTAAATGTTCAACTAAGGAAGTTTTGCCACATCCAATTGGTCCTTCTAACAACACAGCATTCTGAGAAGCCACTGCCATAGCCAGGGTCTGAAGATTTTTGCACACTGAGTCGACCAGCACGTAAGACCTAAAGGTCAGCTCCTGTTCACGAGAAGAACTCCTACTACTCGCCTAAGGAGACAAGTGAGAAAAGGCACATCAAGAAGAGTCTTTCTACCAAAGGGCACAGGTTAATTTCTACAACAACTGACTTTTACATAAACCTCTGCCAATAAATTAGTAGTACAGGATCTACAATAACAACTATGTATCAAAAGTAAGGATCCGGCTTTTTCCCTTTCCTGTCTCTCATCCTAGGGAGAGGGGTATAAGAAAACCTCCCCCAAAGTTTAAGAAAGCAAAAAGTTGATACATAGTGAATGGGAGCAAATCTCATTTGTCATGACTGGATTTTCATTTTTCTTCCTCTTACCATATTCTAGGATTTCATGTCTAAAATCAAGAATGCACACAATACACTTATTAGACAATCATGGAAGTAAAGACACTAATTTTTTTCCAGGTACAATAAAGAATACCAGCGATTTATTTCTTTTTAATTTTATTGAAGTATAGTTCATTAACAATGTTGTGTTAATTTAGCTATACAGCAAAGTGATTCAACTATATATATACATTCTTTTATTCTCTTTTCCATTATGGTTAATCACAGAATACTGAATAAAGTTCCCAGTACTATATATCCACTATATAGCCTGCATAACAGAAATACACACACATACACTAAACTACAGGCATACCTCAAAGATTTTGCAGGTTGAATTCCAAACCACAGCAATAAAACAAATATCATAATAAACCAAGTCACACAAAACTCGGTTTCCTAGTGCATATAAAAGTTATGTTTACACTAAACTCTAGTCCATTAAGTGTGCAATAGTTTTATGTCTAAAACACAATGAACATACCTTCATTTAAAAAAACATTTTATTGCTAAGAATGCTAACCATCATCTGAGACTTCACTGAATCGAAATCTTTGCAATAGTAGCAAAGATCATCAGTCACAGATCACCATAACACATATAATAGTAATTAAACAGTTTTAAATATTGCAAGAATTACCAAAATGTGACAGAGAAACATTAAGTGAGCAAATGCTATTGGGAAAATGGCACCAAGAGACTTGCTCAAGCCACAATCCTTCAGTTTGTAAAAAACAAACAAAAAACCATGCAACATTCATGAGAGCAATAAAGCAAGGCATGCCTATTTAAGGATATTTTTATATTATGATAATAATTATATGTTGTTATATATAATACATAATAAATTATAATAATTTAATATTTAATTAAGAAATAACGTGGTATCTGGGAGTTGCTTCAAAAAAATACGGTGTGAGGAGTGTTCAGAAATATAAATGCAACATAACTGACCATGAATTCATAATTACTGAAGCTGAATGATATGTGAATTTATTATGCTACTATTTCTAATCTGGAATGTGTTTAACATTTTCCATAACAAAAAGTAAAATAATCATCATAATCATAACACACCCAATATGTTTAATGAGTAATATCAGTTTTATAAAATGAAAAGTTCTGGAGCTTGTTTGTGCAACAATGTAAATATACTCCACAATACTGAGGAGTACACTTAAAAATTTAAAAGATGGTGAAGATTACATTCATTTTACCACAACTTTTAAAAAACTTAATAATAATCTACCTACTAACACAGAAAAAAGGATCTCTTGGAAGAGTGCAATGATTATGAACTTTTAAGAAATGGTAACTTCTCAAACAGAGCTTGTCCCCTAAAGATATGTGAGGACAAAATGAGATTCGGGGCTGGAAGCTGCTGAACTTTTTGCGGAGCTGTTACTCTCAGCAACTAGCAGGCTGGGCTGTAGCTCCAGGCTGTACTTCCACCCCAGTGCTCTGCCACTGCCATCCACCATCAAGCCCACCCCAACCCGAATCCTTCCCTGTGTTAAAGTGCTAATGCTCCAAACCTAACCTATGTTGTTGTTGTTTGTTGTTCACTCACTAAGTCACATCCTGACTCTGCGACTCCATGGACTGCAGCACACCAGGCCTCCCTGTCCTTCACTATCTCCTGGAGTTTGCACAAACTCCTGTTCACTGAGTCAGTGATGCCATCCAACCATCTCATCCCCTGTCTACATTAGGAGAGTGGTTAAAGAGGGGTGGGGAAGTCTTCCTGACCACAGGGAAATACCAGGGGCTTCGGAAATACTGCTGTCTCAGTGCTGGCAACAGATATATCCAGTTTATGAATTATCATGCAGCTGTACACTCAAGATGTGCACTTTTTCTATTTTATACTAATCCTTTTCATTGTACTTCCCAGGTACAAATTGATGGTCAAGCAATGACCAGAACTTGTTCCAGGGAGAAAACCAGGTAGATCTGATGAACTGACTAAAGACTGCTGGGGAAAAACAGAGTGGCCTTTCCAAAGTATAGTATGGAGCCACTTTCTTGGAAAGGTCATTTACTATGGCAGGGGACAAGTTCACTGCAGATGCAGGCCTCCCACACCAGAGGCAGAGAATATTCTGACAGAAAGAGGCTGCTGGCAATAATACCTGGGCCAAGCCCTATCTCTGCCAAAGGGCAGCCCAAGGGCCCTGGGCAAGCCACTCTGCCTTGTGCTAAGAAGCTTCATTGGTGTCTGACTCTTTGCCACCCTATGGACCATAGCCCACCAGGTTCCTTTGTCCATTGGAATTCTCCATGCAAGAAAACTAGAGTGAGTTGCCATACACTTCTCCAGGGGCTCTTCCCCACCCAAGGATCAAACCCACGTCTTAAGTCTCATGCATTGGCAGGTGGGTTCTTTACCACTATCGCCACCTGAGAAGCCCCATTCTGCCTTAGTTTTATATAAATATGGCATTATGGTGTGTGCCACTCAACTTCAAACAGCTGCTGAAGCAAGTAAACAAGTCATATATGGAGGAGTTTTGCTCAAGTTAAGAGCCTGATGTACAGGCATCATCATGATTTCTAATTCCACACTAAACAGGGAAAATGGGACTATCAGAGAGGAGGGTCCTGGGTGAATTCTCTACTCTCTCCCTGAATACTTCTCTAAGTGGAACAGTAATTTGGCAAACTCAATTTTGCTCACACATAAAACCCAAAGCCCAGCCAAGGAAAAATACACACTCAGTGTTTAGGTGGAAGAGGGCAAACCTACCACTGATGTCAACGTACCCGCTCTTCGGGGGCTGGCGGTTGCCCAGGCAACACCACACCACAGACAGCAGTGACCCTGGGGGAGAGGTCTGCCGAAACAAGGTGTCCTGTTGAGTACTGCAGCTCCTTGTCCTTCCGCCAAAGGGGTGTGTCTGGATTGGCCAGTACCAAGGCCTTCTCCAAGTCCTGCAGCTGGGCCTCCTCAAGTAACCTGAGGGAACGAGGAGCTCATCAATAGCTCTAATGCCTAGTAAAGCCACGCTGACATCTCTAGGAATGCTCTTGCTTACCTTAACCTGAAATGGATCAGTTCTTCACTATTAAAAATCTTCTTAAGGAATGATAACTTGTGCTCTTCATTCATACAGGTGACCAAAGCAAGACAATTGGCTGTGTACCTGGAGAAAACCAAAGTATATAAACTCAGGATCTGCAGCGGAGTCTAAAGAATAAAGAAAATTTACTAGCCAAATGAACACCCAAAAAGGAAATCTTATGGAATTTAACACAGGGAAGGGTAGAAATCACAAATTGGGCACAGTGAATTCACTTGATGGAACATAAGAACAATGGAATTCCACTCATATCATCTGATTTCCCTCTGAAATGACACATGAAAGGGAGCAAAAACCCCAAAGGCACCAGAACAAAAACAACGTTATTTAAATGGTTTCCTTCTCCTCCTCACGCACACAACTCCAGGGTCCTGCAACTGTCCCTATACTAGAAGAACAGAACAGTCCACCAGCTACGTACCAGCGGACCAAGGTGTCGTGGCTCCTGAGGAGTGGGACACATACACTCCAGTCCCAGAGGTCCCGGAACACAGACTGCTCTTGCTGCAGAAACTTGTAAGCTGCCTCCATTAAGTCCCGAAGTTTCATCCGCCTGCGCCCATACCGGACTGGATTTGCATCTGAACTCTCTAGAAAGAGCCTCTGAAAGACTGGAGATGTGTCCTTGAAATATCTCAGGGCAAACCTTCAGAAAGAAAGAGTTTTTAATTGGTTGGTAAGAATATAATAGCATATATATATATATATCCATTTTTTAATGGAATAAAACGACAGAATGTAATGGTAACTCTCAAGAGTTTACAAGCCAAAAAGAGATGAATGCTTAACGCCACCTAGTCCTAAGATTGTATTCTGCTTGAGTTCAGGAACCAGAATTGCAGCATGAGATATCTGACAGGAAACCAAAACCACAAGAACTTATCACAAGTGTTTACTACTGAAAATACACTCATTTTCAACAAGTATTTATTGACTTCTCACTATGAGTCAGACACTGTTTCAGACACCGTGTTAAGTCCTGGAGGTACAAAACCAAGCAGATACCTCCCCTGAGGGAGCTTGCTATCTAGGAAGGAAGGGAGTCACAGAAACAAAGTGAAGCACGAAGAACATGAATTCAACTGAACCTGAGAAAGTCAACAAGAGATGCTTTGGTTGCATCTTAAAAGATGAAGAGGAGATCTTCATGAAACACAAAGGAAGTAAGACTGGAAAAGAGGGACCAAAAGCTACAGGACATACAGAAAATAACAACAGCGATAGTAAGTCCTTCTATATAAGTAATTACTTTTAATGTAAGTAGTTTACTCCCAGTCAAAAGACACAGATTGAATGGATTTTAAAAAAAAACAGCATCAGACAATATGCTATGTACAAGAAACCCACTCTGGATCTAAGGCTACACATATGCTGAAAGTGAGGAGATGAAAAAAAAAAAAAAAACCTATGCAAATGGTAATCCAAAGGGAGCAGGAATGACTATATTGATATCAGTCAAACAGGCTTTAAATATATGGAATAATACGAAAGAAAATCAATAAGGAAACAGAGAACCTGAACAATACTACAGAGTGAAGGGATCTAACAGGCATGTACAGAATACTCTATCCAACAACAGAAGAATATATATTCTTCTCACATGCACATGGAACATTCTCCAGAATACAGCACATGTAAGGACCCAAAACAACTCTCAGAAGACTTCAAAGTACTGAAATGACACACAATACCTTTTGTATAATTATCCAAATTACAATGGAATGAAACTAGAAAGCAAGAGCAGAAAGAAAACTGGAAAATCCTCAAATACATGGAAATTAAACAACACACTCTTAGACAACTGATGGATCAAATAAGTTACAAGGAAAATTAGAGAGGACTTTGAAAGAAATGAAAAGAAAAATACAACACACCAAAACCTATGGAATACAACAAAAGCAATGCTGAGAGCAAACTTTATAGCTACAAACATGTATACTTAAAAAGATCTTAAGCTAACAACCTAACTTTATACCTCAAATAACAAAAAAAAAAAAAGAATAAACCCAAAGCTAACAAAAGGAAATAATAAAGACTAAAAGCAGAGACAGAAACTAGAAAAGCAACAGGGAAAAATAATCAACAAAACTAACAATTGGTTTTTGAACAGATCAAGAAAAGTGATAAACTCTGAGGTTAACTAAGAAAAAAATAAAAGATTCAAAAAACAACAATCAGGGGACTTCTCTGGAGGTCCAGTGGTTAGGACTCCATGCTCCCAATGCAGGGAGCACGGGTTCCATCCTTGGTTGGGGAACTAAGATCTCACAAACAAAAAAAAACTCACACAAAAAAAACAACAATCAGAAATGAAAGAGGGGACATTATGGATGCCACAAAAATAAAACAGATTACAAGGAATACAGTGAGGGAATTTCCTGGAGATTGGACTCTGCGCTTCCACTGCAGGGGGCATGGGTTTCATCACTGGTCAGGGAACTAAGATCCTGCATCCCACGCAGTGTGGCCAGAAAATAAAGATTCAGTTGTGGCTTGGAAGGGAGCCATGGGAGGAGTGTGTGAAGAGGCAGCGGTGTGGGGGGGCCCGCAGGGGAGGGGGAAAGGTGGGCTGGTGTCAGCAGCACATGTGGAACCAATAAGCAGCAGCAAATATGTAGGCAGATAAGCAGTAACCAAGTCATCAACTTGATCCACGAGGCCTTTGAGGATAAGGGGACATGAACAGAGTGGACTGGCAACGGCCATAAGCCTGTGCGGTAAGTGGAGGAAGAGACTGTGGTTCACTGGAAGCATGCAAAAAGAGTCCTGGTTGATATTCCCTGCTGAACTTAGTTGACTACAGTACCCTTTTCTCTAGAGACCCATAATTTTTAGAGAGTGCTCTAAAATTCTGATCTAACCAATGGTGGATGGACCAATAAAGCACACTTAGCCAGAGAATAACAAAATCAGTTCTTCCCTAGAGAAAATTCGAGAATATGGAGAATGATCTCTTTCCAAGGATAAGACTAAGAGTCGTAAAGTCTAAAATGCAACAAGGAACACCACTGCTGTTAAATATCTAATCTTGGATGAGTCACTTACTTGGGCAACTCGTCACACTCTTTCACGCATCTAGAGGGAAGACCTGGAGTTCAGTTCTGGCCCCGACATTTAGAACAACTTAGTTCACTCAGCTAACCCCTCTGAAGATCTGAAATGGAACTAACAGAGCCTGAATAGGTCACAGTACAAAGATCAAAAAGATAATGCTTATCTACTTACTTTAACATCCATACTAAAATACCACCATTCAGTTCCAAAATCCACACTCCTAATTCCCACAGCAGATCCACAAAATTTTCACGCTCAAGGATGTTCCGGAGAAGGCAATGGCACCCCACTCCAGTACTCTTGCCTGGAAAATCCCACGGACGGAGGAGCCTGGTAGGCTATAGTCTATGGGGTCGCACAGAGTCGGACACGACTGAAGGGACTTAGCAGCAGCAGCAGCAGCAAGGATGTTCAATGTCTTATTATACATCAAAAATTCAGAAAACAACCTAATTGCCCAACAAAGGGATAAGAAGTGATAAAATACTACACAACTTTTTTAACAGTTTTATTTACTGAGGCAAAGATAGCCATATGTGATTAAATATAAAAACAAGATTCAGGTTAAAAATTATAGTATGTATTTTTATTAGAATTAGTATGTAAACAAATGTTTTTAAATTATATTAAAATTGTATTTTAAAAATATGTGCACAAATGTTCTAAAATTTGCTGTTGTAATGGTTTCATCTATCTGCAAATATATAAAAACCCAGTGAATTGTACACTTTTGTGGTATATAAACTACATCTCAATAAAGCAATTTTTCAAATATATGCACATAAAAATCGATGTGCACACTCTCAGATGGGTGTAACTATAAGAAAAAGAAAAGGGATTTGGGAGAAAAAAATACCAAATTAATAATACCAAATTATCTCTGAACAGCAGAATTTCAGGGTGGAGAGAACCTTTTGTTTTTTACAATTTTATATTGAGTGTTACTTGAATATAGTGCTTCTGTAATCAAAAGATCATATTCTCTCTCTCAGAAGAATGCTACCAGAATTCTCAGAGGGAGAAAGGAAATTTAAAACTAAGTATGTGTTACCTTTCCAGCACTCCTGAACATAGTTTTGAAGCAGAGGTGTATAAAAGCATAACTACTTTTGGTTTCTCCTTCAGTTCTATGCAAGCCTGATTTCAGCATGACTGTCCATACAGCACTGTACACATGAAGCATGCTCTCCCACAGCATTCTATCTGCTAGTGTTCACAAAAGACCATTACTAGGCCCACCCATTGTTGCTCTTTCCAATCAAAGACAGAGCACTGATGTGGAGCTACATGTCCAGGACAAACTGACAGCAAATGAGAAACTGAAGCCAAGAAATTAACCTAGTGCAACCCAAATCAACTTGGGTGATTATCACATCCTTGGGGGATGTGATCCAAGACCCCGGGTGGATGCCTGTAACCATGGACAGTGCTGAACTCCGTACACACAGTTTTTTCCTATACATACATTCTTATGATAATGTTTAATTTATAAATCAGCCACAGGATATCCAAATTGTCAGCATCACTACTCTCCTGCTTTGGGGCCATTATTAAGTAAAATAAAGGTTACCTGAACACAAGCACTTCAACACCACGGCCCACGTGGCTACTAAGTGACAAGTGGGTGGGCAGCAAATATAGCATGGATACGCTAGAAAAAGAGATGCTTCACGCTCCAGGCAAGACAGTACAAGACTCCATCACACTACTCAGAACAGCATGCAACTTACAACCTATCAACTGTCTCCGGAATTTCTCACTTAATTTTTTTGGATATGGTTGACTTCAGGCAACTGAAACCATGGGAAATGAAACCACTGATAACAAAACCACAGATAAAGGAGGAATGCTGTATTCTTTTCCTCCTGGGAATATAAATATAATCATTAGCTGTAACATGCTGTTCAGATCAAGTTCTATATAAATCAGTCAACAAATACATGAATGAGGATGAGTGGGCAGCACCACAAAGTAGGAAAAACGAGTGTGGGCTCTGGAGGCAGCCAAACCCAGGACTGAATTCCAGCTCTGCCACTTTTTAGTAAGGGGACTTAGGGCAAGTTATTTAGGAGTGGTTGTTCTTCATCACTAATGAAAGACAGCTTTCACAAGAGTTGCAAGCCATGGCTGAAAGGACGATGTGTTAAAAGGACTTGCAAGAATGAGGGAGCGGGGAAAAACAAGAAAGGGGGAGAGCAAACAAACAAAAAGCAAAGGACTAAAAGATGCAAAATATAAGAGTAAGGTACAATCAGAACTTAAGAATAAGGTTACACTCCTGAGAGAACACTAAAGGGGAAAAAAAAATCAACACATAATGTGTACATTGGGGGCTTCCCTGGTGGCTCCTTGGTAACGAATACACCTGTCAATGCATGATACACAGGTTTGATCTCTGAGTCAGAAAGATCTCCTGGAGAAGGAAATGGTAACCCGCTCCAGTATTCTATCTGGGAAAATCCTATGGACAGAGGAGCCGGGGGTCGCAAAAGAGTCAAACACAACTAAGTGACTAAGCAACAACAACGTAGTACCTTAGCCATCTGGAGCCATTTACAAAGTGACAGCCGAAGAAATCTGGGAACACAGGAACCAAGCCAGGAACAGGACTAGACAATTTTTTAAAATTAGAACTTTGAAACCAAAACTAGTATATCAGAATAGAGAAAGCATCGACAGACCAAGAGTCTTCTCAGAGTACTGACAAAGAATCTGCCAAAGAGTAAAAAATGCACTGAAGCACTGAAGATGCAGAAACGGTAATGAATAACAACAACAAAGTGGTAATTATGTGAGGTAATGGCTGTATTAACTGTTACTGTAGTAAATATCTTGCAATATGTATCTCAAATCGCCACAGTGTACACCTTCAATTTATACAAAAATGTTTTATGTCAATTATATCTCAATAAAGCTGAGGGGGAGGAGTGATCAGTAATGCATGCTGCTAAGTCACTTCAGTCGTGTCCGACTCTGCGACCCCATAGACAGAAGCCCACCAGGCTCCCCCGTCCCTGGGATTCTCCAGGCAAGAACACGGGAGTGGGTTGCCATTTCCTCCTCCAATGCATGAAAGTGAAAAGTGTAAGTGAAGTCGCTCAATCGTGTCCAACTCTTCGAAACCCCATGGACTACAGCCCACCAGACTCCTCCGTCCATGGGATTTTCCAGGCAAGAGTACTGGAGTGGGGTACCATTGCCTTCTCCGAGTAATGCATAAGCAAGGGAATAAAAAGAAAGACCTTGTTACTACTGAGATACCTGATGGAAACTCCAAATAGGTAGGCACCCTGGCCTCAGAAAGAGGTGTGATCTGGAAAATGAATGTCATTACAATAAGAGGAAGCCTGACTGGGTTCCTCCCCTCCAGTCTCTCTCATAGATTTTCATCCCCATCCCATCTCTCATCTCTTCATTCTTCCCTCCTTACTCTTCCTCCACAATTTGACAGTAGGAAACACTATTTCCAAGAGGATAACACACTCATTTTTCTTAATTTAATGACTTCTTGCTCCCCTTAAGTAGTTGGCTCACACCTCTATTAACATATTGCAGCCTGTTGTTTCCAAGTACAGCAACTCATAATGTGTGACTTGCTCACTCCCACCATGTGACCCAGAGCTCAAAGGGAGGACTCCTATATTTATCTACTGAATGAATGACTGCATCCTATCTAGAAATATTAGGTATAATCCTAATACATTAGGTAATTTCCTCCAGAGGAAATTTAGAGCACAAGTGAAACTAATCAGCTACGTTTTTTTAAACTAAAAATCAAAATCCCATTCCACATCATGACCTATAGTTCACTGTATGTCCTTCCTGACTCTTCATTCACACACATTTACACATGGTGCTTTCGTTTTTCTTTTTTCGCTTATCTTTAAGTTACTCTAACACAGGCACGTTATATAATTTTTGGAACAAGGTGGGAGCATAAATAAAACCTACTGCCTTGGCAAAATGAAAAGAAAAAGTAATGGTGCCTCACATTCATTTAATAAGAACATAAAATTGAAGCTGATGGGAAACCAGATGTAGCTACTCTATCATTTTAGTGATTCTCAAACACAATCTGAAAACACTCTACCACTAAGGCTCAAGAGAAGTGGGAGTTCAGTTACTCACAGGTCAACCCTACAGGGTAAGCAGAGAACAGTCAGCACATCTTGTGAAACAGGACCACAGTCAAGTACACCTACGTGATGAAAGCAGCCAGTGAGGCCACACTCTGGATCCTCAATCAACCCAGAGAATAGGTTCCTGACACCACGTATGATGGTGATTTTTAACTCTGCTCTGTATGTTTTAGTTCCCTCAAACAACTAGGCCCATTTTTTTCCTCCTCTTTTAGAAAAGCTTACACAAATCACGGTTCCCTCAAGTCTTCATTTCTTATTCCCTCATCAAAGGATCAGACTAGAGATCATACTTGCAGGAAAGCCATACTTACAGCAAACTTATTATGTTGATGAAGACTAATAAGAAGGGATGCTCTACTGAGTGAAGTCAGATACGAGAAAAACAATGTCACATGATATTGCTTATGTGTAGAATCTTAAAAAAAAATGGTACCGACGAACCTATTTATAAAACAGAATTTGAGTCACAGATATAGAGAACTTATGATTACCAAGAAGGAAAAGGAGGTTGGGGGGATAAATTGGGAGACTGATATTAACGTATATACAACACTATATTTAAAACAGATAATAAAAACATACTTTACAGCACAGGGAAGTCTTTGATATTCTGTAATGATCTATATGGGAATGGAGTCTGGAAGAGAATGGATATACGCATGTACATGGCTGATTCAGGCTTCCCTTGTGACTCAGCTGATATAGAACCTGCCTGCAACATGGGAGACCTGGGTTAGGAAGAGCCCCTGGAGAAGGGAATGGCTACCCACTCCAGTATTCTGGCCTGGAAAATCCCAAGGACTCCATGGAATCGCAAAGAGTCGGACACAACTGAGCGACCTTCACTCACACTCACTTAGTTGCCTCTTGTGACTATTCCACACAAACCTATCAATTTGAGAAAACCAGGTGCAGCGGCTCGTGTCTATAGAACCAGCTAGTTGGAAGCTGAGGAAGGAAGATGGCTTGAGCGAGGAGTTCTGGGCTGTGAGACACTCTGCCCACTGGGCGTCTACACTAAGTCTGGCTCACTGGGATGACCCCAAGGGAACAAGAGACCACCAGACTGCCTAAGGAAGGGTGAACCAGCCCGAGCTGGACAGACAGGAAGTGAAATGAGAAATGCATTAGAATCCAGTTCTAACACAACTTCTTATCACACTTTGGATGTGAACAGATTTATAGAAAGTGGGAAGAGACATGAGAGATCTTGTAACCCATCCCCTACAGCTGCTCCAGCAAGAATCTCACACATCTGAAGTGGATGCTGTAAGAGCCTCAGCTAAAACTCATTTAAATCCATCTTATATGCCTTTCTTGCCAGATGACAGAATCCTTGAGGGTAGGGGAGATATCCTGGTCATATTCTCCAGACCTATCTTGATGACCAAGACTTCAAACCTAGTAAATGGCCACTGAATTGAACTGGATAAATGGCTTCTTCTGTGACTATTTTTATAAAACACTCCTTTATCCCCTTTCTATATTTCCCCTCCTCATCTCAGCTCAGACCCCTCCTTACTTCCAGCAGAGTGTGGGGTCTACCATCTCAAGGAGAAACATGAAGAATAAAACCGTTACTCACGGGAGGACGTCAGGATGGTTACCAATGAGTTTGCTCATTGACACACAGAGCCGTTCGTGTAAATCATGGTTGACTTGGCCTCCGGCTTTAATGGCTTCAGCATTCCTTTCCAACAAATCCAAAAGGAGAGGGCGCAGCTGCCGGCTAATCAGCACAGTACAGTCCTTATCCAGAAGTAACTGTGCTAAGGTAGTCAAGATACACTGGCGATCTTGAGGTGTCCACACCTGAGAAAGGCAAAACAAATTCATTTGTGACTGCTACAGAACAGAGTCCTAGCTTATATTCAATTTCCAGACTTCATAACTGAGTTTATTTTACAAAACATAGTGGGGTTTCTTTGCAACAGGACTAGTGAATCAAATGTAAACAGAAAGTGAAAGTCGCTCAGTTGTGTCTGATTCTTTGCCAACCCATGGACTACACAAATCCATGGAATTCTCCAGGCCAGAATACTGGAGTGGATAGCCTTTCCCTTCTCCAGGAGATCTTCCCCACCCAGGGATCGAACCCAGGTCTCTCACATTGTAAGTGGACGCTTTACCAGCTGAGCCACAAGGAAAGCCCCAATCAAACGTAAAGGCTGTAACAAATAAGTTTCAGCCCACTGGGGTTTGAGGTAAAAGGACTGACATCAGGATTCCATGTAAAATGATCGATAGCTTCAGCTTCCTTAAAAAAGAATCAGTTGCAGAGTCATAACAGATCTGTTGCAGAGTCATAATAGTTTCCAGGGAATCCAGTGCTTCCCCCAACTCCTTTGTCTGAAAGGAAAACAGTAGTTAAATGACGAAACAGTACAGTTAGTATGCAAAACTGCCAACTCTCTTGAGGAAAGAATAGATATAAGAAATCAATTCCTGGAAATGAATGAAGATACATCCCCATGAAGACATCAGACTTTAATAAACAAGACGGGTCTAAAGCAGACAGGCACACTTTGATATACAAGATGAAATAAACCACAAAGTTCTAGTGTTTGGGACCAGAATGTCCATGAACATAAAAAGGAAACTGAAAAGTATGAAAAATGTCTCATATTGCTAGTGTGTAAGCAGTTCTGCACAACCCTTGCCAGGCAATGTGACCGTGGGTTTAAATTACCTGAGGTTTAAATTACCCTCTGACCCACCAAGCCCAATGCTATGAATTTACAGCCTAAAGAGTTTGATACTAAATGGTTACCTATAAGAGTACAGCTGGAACACAACCTAAATACCATATTCAAAAATACTGTAACTTTTTCCAAAGTTTCAAAGCTGTTCTTGTGTGTAGTATTAATATCTTATTCCATTTTACTTCTTACTAGTTTTTACTGTATGAATGTACCACAACTTGTTTATCCATTCGCATGTTGATAGATACCTGCACTGTTTGCACCTATCTTCAATAAAGCTACCATGAACATTCATGTACAAAAGATTTATGGACATGTTTTCATGACTTGTATTTTCTGGCCATGACATGTGGCAAGAAGGATCTTAGTCCCCAATCAGGGATTGAACCTTGGCCCTCAGCAGTGAAAACACAGAGTCCTAACCACTGAAACACCAGGGAATTGTCTAAATTGTGATTTTTAATTTTAAAAAAAATTTAAGAAATTTCTTGGGCTTCCCTGGTGGCTCAAACGGTAAAGAACGTGCCTGCAATGCAGGCGACCTGGGTTCAATCCCTGGGTCAGGAAGATCCCTTGGAGAAGGGAAAGGCAACCCACTCCACTATTCTTGCCTGGAGAACCTGGTGATCAGAGGAGCCTGGTGGGCTACAGTCCATGGGGTCACAAAGAGTCAGACACTCAATGTTTAACAGAAGTTGTTTTCCAAAGTAGTTGTAACATTTCACATCCCCACCAGCAATGTCTGAGTGCTTCAGCTGCTATATAAATTCACAAATACACAGTACTATTAGTCTTAATTTTAGCCATTCTAGTGGAGGTGGAGTGGTATATGGTATAAAGTGTCTAACAGCCACTCATTT
>NW_011494607.1:8946047-8946947 GCF_000754665.1 Bison bison bison
GTGGTCATGTATGGATGTGAGAGTTGGACTGTGAAGAAAGCTGAGTGCCAAAGAAGTGATGCTTTTGAACTGTGGTGTTGGAGAAGACTCTTGAGAGTCCCTCTGACTGCAAGGAGATCCAACCGGTCCATCCTAAAGGAAATTAGTCCTGAATACTCACTGGAAGGACTGATGCTGAAGCTCCAACACTTGGCCACCTGATGTGATGAACTGACTCACTGGAAAAGACCTTGATGCTGGGAAAGACTGAAGGCAGGGGGAGGGGGGACGACAGTGGATCCGGATCACCGACTCAATAAGACATGAGTTTGAGCAAACTCTGGGAGTTGGTGATGGACAGGGAAACCTTCCAGGCTGCGGTCCATGGGGTCGGGCAAAGAGTTGGACATAACTGAGCGACTGGACTGAACTGAAAGATCTTTCCCAGCATTATTTTGAGGGTTTCCCCCGCTAATTTCATCTCATTGAGATAACTGAATAAGCCTTTTATAATTTCAATTCTTCTAAATTTTTTGAGGTTTATTTAATGGCCCATCTTATGATCTATCTTGGTAAATGTTTCAGATGTGTAGAGCATATATTCTGGAATTATTGGGCACAGTATCCTATAATGCCAATTAGGTCAGGTTTGTTGATAGTGCTCAGGTCTTCTGTATCCTTACTAATTTTCTGTATTTGTACTATCAAGTACTGAGGTTACAGTATTAAAATTCTCCAATTATAATTGTGATTGTCTATTTTTCCTTTTCTATCACTTTCTGATTCATGTATTTTATTATTAGATCCATGCATATTTAGGTTTCTTTCTTAATTCTGAAATACTGACATTCAGGGCTGGATATGTTCCTTGCTGTGAAGGCTACCCTGTGTATTAAAAGACGTTTAGCAGCATCCCTGGTC
>NW_011494607.1:8947047-8947235 GCF_000754665.1 Bison bison bison
AGTTGGCTTAAAACTCAACATTCAGAAAATTAAGATCATGGCATCTGGTCCCATCACTTCATGGCAAATAGATGGGAAACAATGGGAACAGAAACTTTATTTTGGGGGCTCCAAAATCACTGCAGATGGTGACTGCAGCCATGAAATTAAAAGAAGCTTGCTCCTTGGAAGAAAAGCTATGACCAACC
>NW_011494607.1:8947335-8953036 GCF_000754665.1 Bison bison bison
GCAGCAGCAGTGATAGATTCAGATTTGTCTTATTAATGATAACTTATATTAAGAGGCCAGAATAGGATGGGAGATAATAGCTAAAAGGAATAGGGGCTTCTTTTTGAAGTAATAAAAATGTTCAAAAATGGACTGTGATGACAGTTGCACATACCTGTGAACAGAGCAAAAGCCACTGAACTGTATACTTAAGTGGATGAATTATATGGCATATGAATTATCTCTCAAAGCTGTCTTAAAAAGTTCTAATTCTAGCTCACATATATTGATTACTTTCTACCGGCCAGGCACTGTGGTAAGCTCCTCAAATGCATCATCTAGATTTCACAATCTTATTTATAGCCATAACAACAGCAACCACTTTTATAGACAACACTTACTGTACCCTAGGCACCTAACTCTCATAGCAACCCATGAAATAGGTAACATTATCCCCATTTTACAGATAAGGAAACTGAAAAATAAAAAAAAGGGATAAGGTCATAAAGCAGATAGTAGAACCAGGAATCACATCACAGGCTCCAGAATCTCTGCTTTTAACTACTCTGTAACTATTTAGCAACTATCACACATAATATGTATCAAGAAGCTGAGACCTAGGAGAGTTGAGCAACTTGTGGAAGGCCCCCAAAACAATGGTAACACACGCCAGTATTCTTGCCTGGGATATCCCATGGAGAGAGGAGTCTGGTGGGCTACCATCATCCATGGGGTCGCAAAAGGGCCAGACACAACTTAGTGAGTAAACAACAATAAGGAAAGAGAAGAGAAGGACTTCCTTGATGGTCCAGTGGTCGAGTCTGTGCTTTCACTGCAAAGGGAGTGGGTTCAATCCCTGGTAGGGGAACTAAGATCCCGCATGCCACATGCATTGCCAAAACACAAAACCAAAAAAGGAATATGATCTGCACCCATCCTTCAGTCCCACTACCCACACATGCTCTCAAGCACTCTGCTCTTCCTCAACATAGACAGTGATCAAGGACATAAGATGTGATTCTGTGATTTACAGTAAAAAAAAAAAACAAAAAACATAGTCTTTAAAACCCCACACCTGTCCAAGTACCTAAAACTCTGGGAATTTCCTGTGATGAGAGAAATATGCTACAGTAACGCAGTGACTTTCAGAAAGCAGCTAAACTGAGAGCCAATCACGTGATTAGAGGATTAGACCTTTCATTCCCATGCCTTGACCTCTGAGGAGGGCAGAGGGGCTAGAGATTAAGAGCTGAATCACCAATGGCCAAAGATTTAGTCAATTGTGCCCGTGAAGGAAGCTTTCATAAAAACCCCAAAGAATGTGGTTCGGAGAGCTTCAGGGACGACTGTCCTGAAAAGTGAAATATTTCTCCAAGTTTTGTGAGCTGCTCTAGCAAATTAATCAAACCCAAGAAAGAATTTATTGGAACCCCCAATTTATAGGCCAGCTGGTCAGAAGAGCAGGTAAGGGTGGGAGAAGTCTTTTAGGGTTAAGCCTTTGCTCTGAAGGAACTGACACTTTCCACAGAATTGAGTTAAATTATAGGACACCAGATGGTATCTGAGAATTGCTCGGTAATGCGAGAAAGAAAACCCACGTGCTGGAATTAAGAGTCAGAACTGTAGGATGCTAGTAGTAGTAAGGATGAAGAGAAAGACACAGATTCAATACCAAGAAAGGAAAATCAAGAGGACTTGGCTATATGTGACAGAAAAGGAGCAAAAAGAGTTGAGGACACTCAGTCTTCTCTAACAAGGGACTGGACAGAGAGACGGGGGTGTCACCAGCTGAGATGAAGAACAAAGGAAGCACATCCTAAAAATTTATTTCAGATCCCAAACTCCATGAGAAGTAAGGTTTCAAAATCTTTGCTGGGAGTTCCCTGGTGGTCTAGTGGTTAGGACCCCATGCTTTCACTGTCCAGGGCCCAGGTTCAATTTCTGGCAGGGGGAACTAAAATCATGAGGTTCAGTGGTGGGAAAAAAAGGTCTTTGCTCTCCAGTAAAAATCACTATTTTCCCAAATAGGAGAAAAATAGATAACAACACAATCAACTCTTCTCTGAGTGAAAGGCTTGAAATCATTACTGAAAATAGAAAGGAGCAAACCTGAAAGACATTTCTCAGATTGGATAGAATCTGAGACAGAGGAGAGACAAATGGAAAGTACAGGTGGTCGGAATCTTCTTAATTCAATTGGGCTTTCTAGTAGCTTTCAAGTCCCTCAACATTACTATATACAGTCTCAGAATCCACCTGAGTGGTTCCCACACTTCAAAATCTCAGATTCTCTTTTTTTAAAAAGGCTATGAACCATTTCCTCATTTTACTCCCAATACATAAGCACTAATTTTCTATCCAATTACTGTGAAGAACCATAAACAAACCTCCTGCTGTCAGTGGTCCAGGATCCCCAGCTTCAGAACCTCTGCTCTAAATGCAAGCCCACTTACAGAAAAATACTTCTAGCCATAATACATAGTTCAGGAGCCTGTCACCACAAACTCAGCTCATATAAATTGATTTTTTCATTAGTCCAGCCCATCAAAATTCAGTTTTCTTTCCAGACCTCCGTTAATGTTAATGATCCCTTCCTTGGGGGAAATCACAGGCCAGATAACCCCAGGCATATCTTCCACTACTTCCTCCCCTTTGCTATACACGTTCAATTTGTCATCAAACAGACATGCCTCTCCTGTTAGCTCAGGGCCTCTCCAGACTCGAAAAACTGCTGTTGCTTCCTTAGCAATAGGATATATATGTTCCAGACACCGGACTTAGGGGAAAAAAAATTTATTTCCCCCGACTCTCAAGCTCACAGGTGTGGTGGGGAAGCATAAAATAGAAAGTTAAAACGACAGGTGAAAAAATGCGTGATAAGGATCCTCAACTCAGCGAGATATCTGGTCAACGAGAGAAGGCTCTTAAAAGGCCAGAGCACCCATTTTTCAGAAAACTAATTCATAATTCCTATGGCTTACGAATTATGCCCTCGCTCTCGCTTGGCCCATCAGTTGTATTCTGTGTTTATGAACGTCTCCAAAAATAGACACGAAATACCTTGGGGGTCTGAGACGATAACGAATTTATCTGCATACGCCAAGTGCCACACTGTGTCTTACTCCCAGCGGGAATACAATCAATACTTGTCAGTGGGCAGGAAAGTCAGAACAAGGCAGAAAGGAAACATCCACCCAAGCTAAGAGAGGGGGCTGAACTTGTCGGCACGCTTAAATAATACAAATATCAAAAGGGCAAACATGCAACCTCAACTACCAAAAAAAACCCCCAAAACACGTTTTTCTCTGAAGGTCACGTTTGGCGCACGCAGCCAGGGTGCTGCAAGGAAATAAATCGGTGGAGAGAAGGGAAGACTCTCCCATAGAATAAATAACAAAAGGCTCCTTCTAGGCTCCTCAAATGAGCGCGGACGCCTCCGCCACTGGCCAGCCTTGGGGAGGGGGCCAGAGTGACAAGACACCGCTCTCCAGTCCCCTGCGTCTTCCCGCAGGGCCATGGGGCACGCGCCAGGCGGTTGGTGGGGACGGCCCAACTCTTTCCCTCCCTCTCCTTCTCTTACCTGCTTGACCAAGAACCTGCCCAGCTCGCTACGACTCTTCTCGTTCTTGGCAGCGATTAACCGCAGCGGCGCGGCCGCCACATCCAGCAAGAGGTGCTCCATGATCACGGGTCCTCCGTCCCGGGCGGCCACAGGCGCTCCTTGCTTCGCGCTAAGAACCCCCGAGCCGCTGAGGTCCCCGCGCCGGAACTGCCACTAACTACGTCTCCAGTGAAAGCGGCCACCGCCGCTTCACCAGTACCTAGAGAGCGGCAGCAGCACACGTGGGGGGAGCACGCGGCGCTCTGCATCATCAGTCCGCGACCGCACCGACCAGCGATCGCAGCCCCGCCTCCTCGGCACCGGAAACGCGGGGCGTCAGTATCTATATACTTCCGGCATAGACGCCACCAGAAATAGCTTTTGCTGGTGGAGGATAACGGTTACAATGATGGTAGATCCGGCGACAAAGAGTGGCGTGACAGCAATTCAGGAGAAGCTAGGGGGCCCCTAGGGCCGTGTGCCTACTATCCTCAGCCCGCCATGCCTCCTTCTGCCTCATCAGGCAAAAAGATCAGCTAGGAATGAAAAGCAGATTTACCCCCTCTAACCCATCAACTCCCCTTTCAGACGGTTGGCCTGTGGAAATTCACACACAAGTGTAACAAGCATAGATAGCCCTCGCAGCAGTCTTATTAAAAATATTGGATATAAGTGTTAAGATGGGTGATGAAAGAAACTTTCACAATTTGAGATACAGAAAAGTCATTTGGGGTTATACATGCGTTAAGGTGAATTTTATGTTAAGGAAAATAGCCTCTTTGTGGCCTATTAGACATAAATTTTATATGTGCTCTAATTATTAAAGAGGAGCACACTGACAAGTAAAGAATGTCCATGTTAAAAATAAAGATTAAATGCCTTTCTTTCTGGGAGGCTAATGTTGGTCCTACTTTGATGATGATTTCCTTTTCCAGACTTCTTTTCCAGTGTGTGTGTGTGTGTGTGTGTGTGTCTGTGTGTCTGTGTGTCTGTGTGTCTGTGTGTGTTTTAAACCTTGAAGAAATGTAGTGTGTATGTTTTATACCTTGAAGAAATGTAATGTCTGTGTGTTTTAAAGCTTGAAGAAATGTGTGTGTGTGTGTGCGTGTGTGTGTTTTAAACCTTGAAGAACTGTAACCATGTCTTATTTAATGTTCTTTGTATTGACAAGATATAAAATTGTGCTGGAACCCATGCTTCTCTGGAGCAGCTTCACAGAGTAATCTGGGAAGCTGGCTTCTGGGCTAGTCCTTAGTTTGACTGAAATAAAACTTGTTTCTATTCTTATTATAGATTATTGATTATTTTCATTGACATGGGAATGAAATAAAGTATGCTATATAGGACACTGAATATTCCGAAGGCACTGTGAAGAGTGGAGTAGAAGAGTACATAAAACTAAAAGTGTATTAATGTCAAATTCATTGATGAACAAGCCAAAATAATGACAAAGTCAGACCAGTGGTTGCTTTTGGGGGTATTGACTAAGAAGGGCCTAAGGGAACTTCCTAGGGTGATGGAAATATTTCAATATCTTCCCCTGTGTGGTGGTTACTCTGATAGATACAAAAACCATAATTTATTTGCGTTTTTCTTTAAAACTGAGGATATATGTCAAAGTACTGTGTTCCAAGGTCTTCTCAGGTGGCTCAATGGTAAAGAATAGCCTGCCAATGCAGGAGGTAGGGTTCTGATCCCTGGGTTTGGAAGGTCCCATGGAGGATGAAATGGCAACCCACTCCAGTATTCTTGTGGAGAATCCCATGGACAGAGGAGCTTGGCAGGGTACAGTCCATTAGGTCACAAAGAGTTGGACATGACTAAGTGACTGGACATGAATGCACTGTATTCCAAGTTTCCCTGGATTTCCTGTTCTGGGTGGATATATTACTTTGAAATGCAGATAAGTTTACCATATTCATAGACCTTTGATTTTAAGTTGAAAAGACAGAGACATTGACCAATGTTAAACGTATTACAATGTTTGAAAGAACTTGAGGTTTCACTATATGTTTAGGTACTTATGTAATACCGAAGAATCTTTTGTATTCTATTACTGCTGCTGCTGCTGCTGCTGCTGCTAAGTTGCTTCAGTCGTGTCCGACTCTGTGCAACCCCATA